>NW_024340698.1:6144495-6160027 GCF_902729225.1 Pteropus medius | reverse complement strand
TTATTCTCTGGAGAGTCATCCAAGTTGTTGGGAATGTCAAGTATTAATAGTTCATTTATTTTCACTGCTGAGTAGTACTCCTTAATATGGTTGTACCATAGTTTGTGTACCATTCACTCATGAAGGATATCAGGATTGTTTTTACTTTTTGGCTATTGGGGATGAAGGATATCAGGATTGTTTTTACTTTTTGGCTATTGGGGATTAAACTAATTAAACTATTAGTTTATAGGTTATGGTATGGACAAAAAAAAAATTCTATTTATCTGGGATAAATGCCTAAGAGTACTATTGCTGGGTTGTATGGTAATTGCATATTTTGTTTTTTTAAGACTCTGACAAACTCTTTTCCAGAGTGGCTGTAACATTTTACATTCCCATCAGCAATTTATGAATATATCTAGTTTCTCTGCATCCTCATCATCATTTGGTGTTATCACTATTTTTTTTTATTTTAGCCATTATGATGGGTATCTAGTGATATCTCATTGTGGTTTTAATTTGTATTTCCCTAATGGTAATGAGAGGGAAAATCTTTTTTATGTGCTTATTTTCTATCTATATATCCTCTTCAGTGAAATGCCTTTTGTCATTTTCTAATTGAACTGCTTTGTATTATTAAGTTTTGTGAGTTTTTATATATTCTAGATATGAACCTTTTGTCAGATATGTGGTTTGCAAATATTTTACTCCCAGTCTTTTCATTCTGTTAACAAGGGCTTTCTCAGAGCATAAGTTTTTAATTTTGATGAAGCTCAATTTATGGATCATGGTTTTGGTATCATACATAAGATCTTTTTACCAAGCCTTAGATTTTTTTCCTATGTTTTCTTTTAAAAATTTTAAATGTTAATTTCACATTGAAGTGTGTGGTCTATTTTGAGTTAATTTTTCTGTAATGTTGGAGGTTTAAGTCCGGGTTCAATTTTTGACTATGAATGTCCAATTGCTAGAGCACAATTTGTTAAAAAGGCTATCCTTCCTCCACTGAATTTCTTCTTCATCTTTGTCATACTTGAACATATTTCCGTGAGTCTATTTTGTTGCATTGACCTATAATACAAGTCTCTAATGATTACTGTAGCTTTGTAGTATGTTTTCATATTGGGTAGAGTGATTCCTCCCACTTTTTGTTTTTTAACATTTTTTTTTAGCTACTTCAGAATAAGTTTGTCTATGGGTACAAAATCCTTGCTAGAAATAGTGGAAACTTACAGACCACTTTGGGGTGTCATTTCTATGTTTAGTTTTCCAATCTATTAAGATAGTATATCTCTTTAGTTATATATTTAGATCATTGATTTCTTTCATCAAAATTTGTATAAATTTTTGCATTCAAACCCTGTACATGTTTACTAAATGTATTCCTAAGTATTCATTTTGTTTTTCTAAATTAATTTTTTTATGGTGACACTGGTTAACAAAATCCAATAAGTTTCAGCTGTTCACTTTAACAGTAAGGCGTATTTACACTGTGTGTTTACCTCCCATAGTTAGATTTCTTTCTGTCACCACATATTTGACCCCCTATCTACCTCATTTTCTTTAAAGCAATTATAAGTCATACTGTGTTTTTAATTTGAGTTTGTGTGCTTGTTACTATGTAGAAGTTATATAAATTAATTAGAAGTGTGTTATTTTCCACACATTTGGAGATTTTCTTGTTATCTTTCTATTATTAATTTCTAGTTTGATCCCATTGTGGTCAGAAATCGAACTCTGTATGCTCTCAATTCTTTTATATAATTTTAGATTTGTTTTATGACTTCAAGAAGAGCATTCCTCTGGAGTGATTCCAGAGGAAGGTGATGTGGGTGATGAAAGAACTGAATCCACACCTTGTGATGAATGATTGAAATGTTTGTAGTTTAAAAAGCAAATACTTATAAAAGAGATACAAAATCTCCTCCAAATACTTGAAGGTCTGCTGTGCTTGAGAGGGATTAAACTACTACGGTATAATTCCATGTTTTAGAATTAGGCCAGTCAGCTGAAACTTTCCTTGGCCAACATAAGGAATGGGCATCCTTGAGAAGCAATGAGGCTCCTGTCATTTCAAATGTCCTAGTACCACGTGGAAATTAATTATTGGTTGGTGATATTGTTAAATGAGGTTTTCCATGATGGGGCCATTAAACTAGATGACCTGAAAGAGGCTTTACAATTCCAAACTCCTTTGCTTCCAAGTTCACTAATATTTATGTTCATTATAAAATTAAGTAATTTTATTTTGTAATTTATTTGGAAAACATGTTTTTATATAAAAGCTATTATACAAAACATAAAACTATGCTTTAAAATGAATAAATCTTTAAAATCACAGAAAAATTTGAAGTGAGGTTCTTTTAGGTAGTATAGAGATGGATGATGTTTTGTAAAAATCTACTCTGCCAATTTCTGTCTTTTAATTGTTATTTATAAGTCAGCCATTTAATTGTGTCTTTTTTGTTTATTTTATTTCTCATTACTGTTTTTCTTTTCTTGCATTCCAATAGGATATTTGAGCATTTTTTGGAAATTCTATTTTTACTTATTTATAATGTTTTAGAATATAGCTCTTTGTATAGCTTTTTATCATTTTATTTCATTCTATAGTCTTATTTATTTTGTAGTTTTTAAAATGCAATATACATGTGTACATATCACAGTTTATTGGTGTCAGCACTTAAACCTCTTTGAATGAAGTAGAGAAACTTTACTTCCCTTTGTACTCCTCTCGTTTAAATATAGTTTAAGTATTTCCTCTATGTACACTGAACCCACATCAGATGATGTTATAGTTTTTGCTTTAACCATAGAACATGACCTTAAAAACTCATGAGGAGATGATTATTCTATTATACTTACCCTGATTTTACTCACTCCATCGATCTGTCTTCCTTCCTAAAGTCCCATCTTCCTTGTGTTATAATTTCCTTTCCGGTTAGAGAATTTCCTTTAGCCATTCTTTAAGGGTAGGTCTGCTGGCTACCAATTCTCTTAGATTGCCTTCATCTGAGAATGTCTTTGTTTAAATTCCTCATTAATGAATACCCAAACCTTGCTTAGAGTCCTTTCTAATGAGCACTGACTTTCTTTGTTCTGTCAATTTCTCACATTTTTATTGTTTCTTTGTCTAAAAAGTATAAAAAGTTACCTGGTTCCATCATTTATTTGAGCCTCATTTTATATTTTGAGCATCATCATATTGTAATTTTCCCAAGCTTACATATTAAATTGATTTTCCTCCTGTCGATCTAATTTTATTATTTTATTACTAGTCCAGCTGTAAGAACTAAAGAAGGAGAGAGTGGGTAAATTTTCACTATCCCCAACAGTTGTAAGAGGTCTTTACATATTTCAGATACCAAGCTTCTGTGGGATATATGTCTTGTAAATATTTTCTCCCGGTCTGTGACTTGTCTTTTAATTTTCACAATGCAAATTTCAAAGACCGGAAGTTTTTAGTTTTGATGAAGTTTATCAGTATTTTCTTTGTGGTTCATGGTTTTTGGTCCCATGTAGAAAATCTGTGTCTGTCCCAAAGTAAACAACATCTTTTCCTATGCTTTATTTTACAAGTCTTATAGTTTTAGTTTTGCATTTTGATCTGTTACTCATTTCAAAATAATTTTTAGTTTTCCTCTCCTGGGCCAGAGTGGCGGCTTGTGGCTCACAATGCAGGGGAGTAGGAGAGTGGAGCTTCAGGAAGCATCCGTGTGCTGAGAGAAAACTTTCCTGCTCCAGCCAAAAAAAAATTTTGTGTATGGCATGAAATAAAAGACAATGTTCATTTCCTTTTTAGACACCTTTATTGTGACATAAGTGTTGTACAATACATGGAGCATATTTAAGGTGTATAATTTAATAAGTTTTGACATAGGTATACCCTCTCGAAACCATCGGTGTGATCAGATGAATACATCCATCACCCTCAAGTCTCCTCAGGCCTCTTTCTAATTTCTTCCTCCCATCCTTTCCTGTCTTCTACACTAGGAGTCCCCAACCCTCGGGCTGCAGACCAATACCATTCTCTGGCCTGTTAGGAACCGGGCCACAGAGGAGGTGAGCAGAGGGTGAGCAAGCAAAGCTTCCCCTGTATTTGCAGCGACTCCCCAGCGCTAGCATCACTGCCTCAGCTCCACCTTAGGTCATCAGGCATTAGATTCTCATAGGAGCACCAGTCCCTGGTGCCAAAAAGGTTGGGGACTGCTGCTTTACACCTAAGCAACCACTGATTTACTTTCTGTTAGTACAAATTCATGGAGGAAGGGCCACTTACTAGGAACTACAATTGTAGAGGAACACAGGCACTGCCAGAGACATAATGATAAGTCAGGGTTGTGGTTAGGAGTAAACACCTTGGCCTCTCTCCTCCCACCTTGGATTTCATGAATTGCTTACCATTGGCCAAACACAACTACTAGCCAGAGGGCAAGGGGGCCCAGGTAATACAGTCTATAAGTGTCAGCCTTCTAGGGCACATAACATGTAGGGATAATCATATGTGCATAGCATGCACAACAGTCATCTATTTCAGGCCCTGTTGATGGAAAAAATCCAGTACTGGTCAGCTTTTGAACATGATGAGAGTGGAACCAGAACTAATTGCCAAGACCAGCCAGATGATTAAGTGCCTCTCTATGTAGTATGAGGAGAGGGAGATTAGGCAGAGGGCAGCCCCCGTCTCTTGTCCCCTGTGCCATTATTAAAGATGGTGTTGAAACCCCTTCCCTGGGTCTCTAGAGACAGGGATCACCAGCAGTGGCTGAGTCACTCCTGGGTACTGCTGACTTGCTTTACGGTAGAGACCCTGTTTCTTAACTTTATTGTAGTGGTCATATCCTTGCTTGTCTCAAACTGCAGTGTAATTATTTGAAGTAGTCATATTCGTGCCTGTTGTCTCACACTGAATAATTGCCCTTTTGTAGCACTCATCATCATGCTTGTTGTCATACACTGAACAAAGTTATTCCAGTGGTCATCCTCATAGTTATTATCTGACACGGAACATTAGTCTTATTCCAGCAGTATTATCATGCTTATTGTCTCACATTAAATCTTAACCTTATTCCAGTCATCATCTTCACACTATTGTCTCACTCCGATCCTTAACCATAATCCATCAGTCATTGTCTTGGTTGTTGTGTTACATTGAATGTAATCCTCTTCCTTCAGTGACCTTCTGTCACACTCTAAGCCTTTACCTTATTCCAGCAGTCATGTTCATGTTTATTGTGTCAAACCGAATTTTAAACTTATTCCCCCAGTGATCTTCTTTCTTCTTGTTGCACACGAAACCTAACCTCATCTAGCAGTCAGCTTGATGTTTTTTGTCTCACACTGGCATTCCACCCTGGCATTCATTGTTATGCTTGTTGTGTTAAAGTGAAACATAATCTTATCCTAGCAGCCATCTATCTAATTGCTTGTGTTGCCCAGTGAACCTTAACCTCATTTCAGCAGTCATCTTCAGGGTTGTTTCTCATACCGAGAACAGCCTTATTCCAGGGGTCATCTTCATGTTGGTGTCTCACACTGAATAAGTGGTCCTCTTTATGTTTGTGGTTTCAGATTGAATCTTAACTCTATTCTGGTGGTCATCTTTATGTTTGTTACAAACACTGAACTCTAACTTTATTCCAAGTGGTATCTATCCTTGTTGTCTTACTCTGAACCTTAATATAATTCATGTGATTTTAAAAAGTAAATGTGACTGTTTCTGTTTGGCGGTTACTATTTTAAATAAAATGATCTCTCCAGTTGCTATAGTAAAAAAAATAATTTTCCCATTCTCTTTTAGGAAAAAACTGCAGCACGATTTGAGAGTAGTGAAAACAGAATTACATTTAAGACACAATTTAGAAAACAAATGTACTTCTTTTAGATTGGTAAGTATGATATATAATTTTTGGTAATAAAAGCCAACAAGAATGAAACAGGCATTTGCATCTTATGTTTGCATGTATCATAAAAACAACAACAAACAAATTTTAAACTGTTACAGGAGATAAATATAAACATGTAAATAAAAAAAGTTCCTTGTTTATTTTCACCCCAAATTTCCTTCTATATTCAGTAACAAAATGTTTACTTTTCAAAAGTATATGACAGCTATTTGTACAAATTTCCCACTTTAACAAAAAATTTACTTTTCATTTTATAATACACAGGTTAGGTATTAATGATGCAACTTTAAATGGAACAATGTAATGTCAAAACCTGTGTTGTTTTATTGTAACTAGAGAAGACTTAAGGCTAGCACCATATCATATCTTACTGAAGCATACATACCGTCATGCCCTGTGCTAGTCAGTACAGCCATGGTGTCAATATTAGGTGGCATTCTTCATTCCTCTGAATTTTCTCCTTCAATCTTGGAAATACCAGGGACATCAGAGGAAAGTTCACTCAGTATTCTTCTATAAAGGGTATTCGTGAAAGGGTTTATTTCTCTATGTTTATGAGATTTGATTATACCTTCTGATTCTGTAGATTCATTTGTCTCTCCAATTTCTTTTACCTGAACAATTCGTAGCTGTGGCAACTGAATAACCAATGGCTGCGGTGTCTCAATTACTCCCTAAACATGTACAGTTTGGCCTGAGAGCAGCTGCACTGGATTTATAGCTAGGAAGCTACTTCTGGTATCTGATCTAGCTACAGAAACCTGAGCTAAAGCAGAGATTGAATTCTGATCAGTCTGTGTATGAGAAAATTCACTCTCTGTCACAGAATGTTACACAGAATCTGTTCCATCTTGCTGGGACTCAATTGTTTCCATGGTCATTTGGCTTAATATGTTTTTTTTTTTCTCCTGCACATTTGCTCATTATTAAGACATTTGTAATCAGTGCTTTGCTCCTTACCAGTACCCTTCTTCATTTATCCTGCCATGATGGGTTTTCTGTAGTGGACCACCTCACTGATTACAGAGAGGAGATGTTGGGGATGATGAACCCACTGCCCACTAGGAGCAGTGTCACTGCCCAGCAACACTGCACAGGTGGCCTCCAGTCAGCTCTGATGCGCAGCCCTGCTTCTACCTAGTCAGGACCTGTAGCAGTCATTTTTTATGCTGTTGTCACACACTGGACATTAACATTATTTGAGTCTTTGTCTTAATGTTTTTTATCTCCTCGTTAGATAGGACAAAGGTCTCAAAATCTGGACAGTTCTTACTAAATGCTATGCTTGCTGAATGCTAAAATGTAGCACAGTATTTTGCAGATGCCGCTGCAACCAGATGAGCTTAACTGGAATTGCAAGCAGATAATTTTTGTCAAAGGAGAAACAAACATGTAAATAACCAAATACTGTATAAAGGCAGTGTCTAAGCCTCCTTTCCTGGAGACAGAGCTTTGGATGTCAATCTCCTGTCTCTTTTATTTGTTGCAAGTAAATAAAACTACCTAATGACAACCACAACTATGTCTCATTCTTGAATAGAACATCTCAAGCAGTGAACCCCTTAAGTTCAATAACATCCTGACCACTAACACTTCCAAGTATTATCATCATTCTTGTCTCATAATAAACTTTAAACTTATTATACTGAACATCTTCATACTTATTTCACTTTTAAACTTATCCCAAGTCCAGCTTAATGCTGTGTCTTACAGTGAAACATACCCTTTTCCAAGCTGGTGAACTTCAAATCCTAATAGTCATCTGTAGATGCAAATGAATGTTCAGCACTCTCCCAGATCAGGTGAAAGTGATCTGTTTTCTTGAGGGCAAATCAGCTTCTCCATACTAAAGATGTTAAGCTGCTAAATCCTGTAGCAACATGCACCTTTACTGTGACTTGTACTAAGAGGCTTTCTGGTATCATATGGAAGAACTAAGTTTTCAGTCTTACCGTTAACAATATAGGTGACCCTTCTCCTTGTGTATGGGGTACTGGGAGAGCTGTATTAATCCAAGAGTTTGTTGATACTCTTAATCTCAGGGGCCTTTAAAGAGGTGAATCGGAATGTAGTAGTGTGGAAAAGATAAGATAATGCCCTCTGAGGGGAAACAAGACTCCAAAGCTTGGAGATTCAATTGTTCAGAACTCAGTGCATCAGAAAGGAGGTCTTCATGGAACCTGAAGATTGCTCAGGTAGATAGAGGAAACATCTGGGTTTGAATTTATCACACTCATGCAAGGTGTTGCGGGACACAATAGGAAGATTCAACTTCTATAATTCTTCAACAGCTGAAGCAGTTGAAGGATAAGGCCAAAGCTGCATTTAGAGGGATGGTTCGATTTCTCTTTTTCACACTTTCGATTTTTTTGGAAGTGTGAAATCTGGGTCAGTTTCTGTAGGAGTCAGAGCAGGGGCTTTGGTAAGACTGAGAGGTATTTGAAAGGGGGTATGAAGAAGCAAGTAGTTTAAGGGATATAAGAGTCTGGCATGAAGTACAGAGTATTATTCATCCTGGACATTCTTCCCTTCAGCACACAACATTTTGAAATGCAGGCCATATTGAAAGGTGAAGACAGTGGTAGGAGTATCCAGGAGAGGGAGGATCATGTATAGAATCCATCATTGTCCTGCCGAAAGGAAATTCTGAGTGCAGCAGTAAGAGATTGCATATAGTCAACATGGACTACTCATTGTTTATTTCAAATAAAAATCTAGAGGAATTCTTCAGTGACTCAGTAGTTATAGATGTTTTCAATGTAAACTGGTTCTCTAATATATGAATCAGGTTTCCAAGTAATCATTGGAGATAAAATTTTGTTTTTGAAAATCAGTGTATCACGTCCGTTGGGGATTGAGATGGGTTTCACTCATTCAGAAGAAAGATACATTTTAAGATCTTTGGACTCTTAAAAATGTGAACTCAGGCATTGTTAGACGTCTGAGAAGTCGTATCTGACAATTGAAGTTGGAAAAGGCTGGATAGAGACTAACTTATACATCATTCTGGTGAGAAAAGAACCTACCCACCACTCCCAATCCCAGTAGTTAAAATTCCAGAATCGGGGGGCTGAGTAAACAGATTACTAATATTAAGGAGAGACTAAGAGATGAGCTGCATTCTCATCAATTCCATATCTGTCGCAGAAAACTAGAAAAGAAGCAGAGGCTGCTCAAGTCTTAAGTGTGGGCTTTGGTTTTTTATAAGAACATTCAGCTCATATGAATAGTCTAGAAATGAGTGAGGGTTTCAGGAAGAAAGGTCATGCTGTTTCCTGGAGGTGCTCATAATATTTCCCTTCAGAATGTCATGGTGACTGACGGTGAGCCACTTGGGGGTTGATTCACCTGTATCTTCCCTGATTACCTTGACTTTAGCCTAGACAACTTCCTCAGCACACTATAAAACAATCCCTTTTGATTCAGAACCACTGCTACAAAAACTTCAAAGTATCCATGGCAGGTTCTCTCTGCTTTCAGGAAGAAGAACAATATGGAATCCCAAGAGAGCTTTCTCAGCCAGGTGTGCAGAAGCTAGGTCTCTCCTAGGTCCTTTAGCTTCCTGCTTTACTGCCAACTATTTTTTCCCCATTTTTATAGAAATATAATAGACAATTAGTCGCTTGTATTTACACTGTACAATTCAATGAGGTTTTTTTTCCCCCAATTATTATTGGCATACAATAATATACCAGTTTTGGCTGTATAGCATAGTGATCAGAGATCCACATAACTCACAAAGTGATCACCCCACTAACTCTAGCACTCCTCTTCCCCCTTACATATTTATTACATTATTAACCATCTTCTCCATGCTACATTCTACATCTCCATGTCTTTTCTGCAACTATCCATTTGTATCTCTTAATCCCTTTGCCTGTTTTTTTTTGTTCCCCCTAAATCTAGTATCCCTCTAAATATTCTCTGTATCTATGAGTTTATTTCCACTTTTGTTCTTATTGATTCTGTTCTTTAGATTCCACATGTACATGAAATCACGCAATATTTGTCTTTCTCTACCCAACCCATTTCATTCAGTGTAATACCATTTAGGTCCACCAAGGTAAATTCTTTTTCCATCCCCTTCCTTTTAGTGTGTGTGTGTGTCTTTTACTCTGAAGTGAGTCTCTTGTAGGCAGTATATGTAGGGGTCTTGATTTCTTATCCATTCAGCCACTCTATCTTTTGGTTGGAACACTTAATTCTTTTCCATTTGAGGTACTTGTTGACAGGAATGTAGTTATTGCTATTCTTTATTCTTTTCTGTTTTTGATACATGTTTTTTTCTTCTTAAAGAAGTCCCTCCAACATTTCCTGTAATACTGGCTTGGTGATGATAAATTCCTTTAGCTTATTTTTGTCTAGGAAGCTCTTTAGCTGTCCTTCAACTCTAAATGATAGCTTTGCTGGATAAAGTATTCTTGGTTTTAGATCCTGGGTTTTCATCATGTCAAATATTTTGTGCCAAGACCTTCTGTCCTGCATAGTTGTTTTTTTTTTTTTTTTTTTTTTTTTAATTTAGAAATCAGCTGCCAGGCTTATGAGTGCTTCCTTATAGATAACTGCTGTTCTCTTGCTGCTTTTAAGATTATCTCTTTGTATTTAACCTTTGGCATTTTAATGATGATGTGTCTTGCTGTGGACCTCTTTGGGTTCCTGGTTTTGGGGACTCAGCTTCCTGGGGCTTTATGTCTATTTTCTTCACTAGGTAGGGGAAGTTTTCTATCATTATTTCTTCAAATAGCTCTTCAATGTCTTGGTTTTTTTCCCAGTACCCCTATGACATAAATATTTTTACACTTAATAGTGTCCCATAGGCTGCTTAAATCATCATTATAGTCTTGGCTTCTTCTCCCTTTTTTTTTTTTTTTTGCCATTCTGATTGAGTGTCCTTGGCTTTCCCATCCTCTGTATAGGTCATTTGATCCTCTTCTTTATTCACTTTGTTTATTCCATTTAATGTACTTCTCATGTCAGATGTGTTAATTTCTGACTGGTTCCCTTTTATAATTTCCATTTCTGTTTTTATGTTTTTTATTTCTTTTTTGAAGTTCTCACTGAATTCATCTATGCTTCTCCTAAGTTCATTGAGCATCTTTATAACTAGTGTTTTGAACCCTGCATCCGTTAGATTGCTTGACTCCATTATATCTGGATCTCTGTTCTATTTTCTCCTATGGTTTCTGCTTCTTTGTCTTCCCATTTTGCTGCCTCTCTGTGTCTGTTTCTATGTACTAAGCAAAGCTCCTAAGTCTCCCAGTCTTATTAGCGTGGTTTTGTGAAGTCGGTTGCCGGTGACACAGTCCTGAGAGGTTTTCAGCTTCAGGCCAAGTTTAGCCCTAGCCTGTGCCCCTCTGGGGCCGCCTGTTAAGATTCAGCAAGCAATCCACAGATGCTGTGCTTATAGTTGCCTCAAAAGGCCACACCAAAAACCGATGCCAGCTGCCACCAGTGTGAGTCTAGGCGCTGCTCAGGAAGAGGCACCTTAGCGAGGACACACCTGGATGTGGCTTGGGTGGGGCCACGAGTTGGGGGAGGTGGAGTTTCAGGGAATCCTCTGGGTGGATCAACCTGTTATCCAGTTTGATGATGTCTCTGCTATGGTGGCATTGCGTCTGTGCCCTCGGAAGAGGGAGGGCTCAGTGGAGGAACAATGGATACCGCCGGCACTTCTGTACAGAGAGAGTCTCGCCTTGGCTCTCAAGCCAACTACTCAGTGTCTGCTTGTAAACCCCTGGTGCCCTCTGCGCAGCCAAACTGGCACTGGTGCTCAGAGCGATCAGGCCCGTCACCGTGAAAGTCTGCTCGCAGACACAGCCCCTTTAAGAGGCATGTGCAACTGCCGGCAGCCACTACTATGACCTCTATTCCACTTAGCCACTCGGACCGGTCAGCCTCGCGTCCTTGCACCATCCTACCTCTTCCTGTTGCAGGGTGATTTCTTAGATTTCTCCCTAGTTGTATGGCTTGTTCATCTAGATCCCAGGTGATTTTCCTTGCTGTTTTCTCCTTGTTTCTGTCATAACTTTGATTTGGTCACCAGAGGGATGAACAGAGCCTCTATCATCTGTGCCATTTTTTTCTTCCTTACTGCCAGCTTTGATAGTTGGGCAGTTATTAACAACTGCTATAAGACATCCATAAAATGTGTCCAAAATAATCTTCAAAAGGAAATGGAGACTACAAGAATGCAGGCATTCAGAATGGGGAGCAAAGCAATCTACTGTGTCACTGCCACTTCACAAGCACCAAGGATATTCCTAAAGACATTAAAGTAATTGAGAGGTCCAAGACTGTATTCTAAATTTGTGCCTTATAATCTTTATTTTCTAAGGTCTTTAGGATACTTACCAAATTTTATCAAATATATGTCTTAAACTAAATGAACTTTAAAAGCAAAACTGGAATGAACCTCATTTTCTAATCACAATGCAGCAAAAACAAAAATTAAGAAGAAAATGGCAATATTGTATAGCTCGGGTTAAAGAGGAAGTATTAATGTAAACTGTAGTAACAAACAATTTTGAAATGATCAATAATGACATTGTGATGGTTAATTTTACATACCAACTTGACTGGGCTAAGAAAATCCCAGATAGCTGGTAAAATATTACTAGATGTATCTGTGAGGGTGTTTCCAGAAAAAAATAGCATTCGACTCAGTAGACTGAGTATAGAGATCTGCCCTCAGCAATGTACGTGGGCATCATCCAATCTCTGAAGGCCTGAATAGAATAAAAAAGCAGAGGAAGAATTAATTAATTCCCACTCTTCTTGTGCTAGGAACTTTATCTTTTCTTGCCCTTAGACACGTGAGTTCCTGGTTCTCAGGCTTTGGGATTTCAGGACTTATATCCATGGCCTCCCAGGTCTCAGGCCTTTGGTCCCAGACAAAGAGTTCTACTATAATACCAGCTCCCCTGGTTCTCGGGTCTTTGGATTCAGACCGAAGTATACTATTGGCTTTCCTTTTTCTCCAGTTTGTAATAGAATATATATATTGGTTCTATTTGTCTGGAGAATCCTGATTAATGCAAACATATATGAAAACTGTGGGATGTGACCAAAGACATATTTAGAGGAAAATCCATAACCTTAAATGCTCTTATCATTAAACAACAAAGAATTAAAATACAACATGCTGGAATGGATATTTATTGAAAGCTTATACTGTGTAGGGACTGAACAAAATATATTTCACTTAATCTTTATAGTTCTTACAAGGTGGGTACTGTTTTTGCCCTTCATAGTATTTAGGAGGTAGGCATTGTACTTTGCCCTTATGTCTTTTTGAAGTATAATTAGGCACATTCACACAATGTTCTAACTATAGTCTTTTTCCAAGAACTATTTCACATATTTCTTGATTCACTGACATAAATATTTATTAGTGCTTATTATATACAGGGCACTGTAACAAAGAAATGAATAATGAATGTTGTCTACCTTGTAAAATCCAGTCATGTGTGTTTGTGATATAGATGAGGGGGAGGATGCAGCTCATATTATGATTGCAACTAATCCTATTAGCTAAAAATGACTGTATTAAAAATGATGCATAAACCCAGCACCATGGTTACAGAGAGTAAAGTGATTCCAGCTTAGGGTGGGGGCAGGAGTCAATTGTGGTGCTATTGCCACTGCTCATGGAAGCAGCTCTAAGTTGTGCAAACAGTTAGTGCGATTGAAGCAGAAAAAAGCATATATATTTCCACTTTATTAAAATATTGCATAGATACAGAGCAGTTGGGAACATCCATTCTAAGGCACTATTCTGGTTGGGATGCAATTCCACAAGAGAAAAGAGAAGCCATTACATTCGGTATTTTTCATCTCTACATTCCGACTCCTCCCCCATTACATTTTATTGCTACTAAGATTTCAATTTTAACCCTACACTTATAAGCAGCATCATACAGGGACTGGGACAACAAGAATTAAAGATATATCCTGGCTCTAGCACTTGATATGATTTGGCACTTAACACAAACTCTCTTGCATTGTTCTCCCTTTGTTTCCCAACTCTTAACTAAAATTATTATAAACTCTTTATGAACCTGACCCATGAATTAATTTCTTTACTATAGTTTCCATTAAGCCTATAGCAGGACTAGTTTAGGCATATAGTAGATACCCCAAAAATACTTATAATAAATATGACTTCCAAGAACTTCAATGAAATAGAAAAAATACACTTCCCCTAATTCTAGTTTAAGGAAAGGATGACTGGTATCTTCATAAAGGGAAAATATTTGAATATCCTATTTGTTATATCTTATAACAAGGAACTAGGCTGAATGAATGTTTTCATGTATTAACAGCTTTAACTGACAAAGAGTTCTTCCCCTGCTACAGAAACTTGAGTCATTATCATGATTATATAAGAACAATTTATATAAGTAGCAATGTGTGTATGTGATTATAAGTAAAATTCAAAGAGGACGTGAATCACTGAGCAACTTAAAAATTATCTGGATTAGTGACCCTCACCTCTTTAAAATGATATGTATGTATGTTTGAGTGTGTATTACATAAAAACATATATGTGTAAAGAATTTTTCATAACACCCTTGAAACGACTGGAGATAACTAGGCTTAAAAGCAACAAGACTATACTGATAGCTATAGAAATATTTGTTAAAGGTAATACATTCCAAGGAATATTTTCAGAATACTAGTTCTGTGGGTTGTTACTGGGTACACACGAAAAAAGGGTTCTGGGGTCAAACAGGTTTGCAAAACATTGAGAAAAAAGAGGTGCTTTTTCTGTCTTTACTGAAGGACCTGTCAGAGATTCTCATATGCTGATGTGCACTGTGAATACAGAAAAGAGGAACAGCAGGAAGGAATTCCCAAACTTATTTTTAAAATATATTATAGAACTAAGTGTTCTGTGACACATACTTTGGGAGGCTATGAATTAAAGAATGAGCAAAATTTAAAAAGCACTGAGAGACATATAGCTGAATAGTAAAGGAGAGTAAAAAGCACTGGGCACTGGCTCCTCAGTCAATCTAAATTAAATTAGGTTCAATTTGTATGACTTCAACTATCAAATGGATTCTCCCACATAGAACTTACTTATTATTTGAACAAAAGAAATCAAATTAATAGCTCTAAAACAGCATCGCCCCAGGCTGCCAACTAAGCAGACTAGCAAACTTTGCAGAATTCAAAATTAAAGGTTAAAATCTTAATTAAAAAAAAATCTTAATTTCCTTAAACATAAAAATTGTCAATGGAAATAACCCAGTTCTTATGAGGCAAATGAAATCCTCTTTATTCATGTGTTCCTGACACATTTTTATTATTTGACAAAATACACTGTCTCCTTTCTTGCAACTTGGGACACATATAAAGCTTTGAACTAATATAATCACCTTCATGACAACAGATAATTATGGTGCTGCTATAATAGACATGTCAGATAGACATGGTTATCTATTATATTGACTCTATCTATATGCTTTATGCTTACATCTGATATGGTTGGCTTGGGACATAAAAATTTTCCTTGTCATAAAAAAAAGTTGTACAGACAATATAAATCAAATCTAGGAAAATTACAAGAATAGGTGGATACTCTAGAATTCATATGCCTTGGGAGATGGATTTTTAAAATAGTAAAAAAAAAAAAAAAGTTA
>NW_024340698.1:5975191-6042420 GCF_902729225.1 Pteropus medius | reverse complement strand
TTTTTTTTTTTTTTTGTCATTTTGTTTTAGGTGAGCTGACCCCTTTCAGTATTTCCTGCAATGCTATACTCGTAGTGGAGAATTCCCTAAATTTTTTTATATCTAGAAAGGTCTTTATTTCTCCTTCATATCTAAAAGAGAGCTTTGCAGGATACATTATTCTTGAGTGGTAGTTCCTTTCATTTAATAGTTTGAATATTTGATTTCACTCCTTTCTGGCTTGCAATGTTTGTGCTGAGAAGTTCAACAATAATCTAATGGGTTTTCCTTTATAAGTTACCATCCTCTTTTTCCCTGGCTGCCCTGAGAACTCTTTTTTTGTCATTGATTTTTGATAATTTTAATACAATGTGTCTTGGTGAAGGCCTTTTGGGTTGAAATAATTGGATGTTCTGTTGACTTCCTGAATTCCAAGCTCCAGCTCATTCCTTACATTTGGGAAATTCTTATCAACTGTTTATCTAAAATGCTCTCTAATTCCGGCTCCTTTTCCTCTCCTTTGAGAATGCACATTATTCTTATGTTTCCTCTCCTGATGGTATCAGCTAGTTCTTGTATTTTTCTTTCATTATTTTTCATTCTTCCTTCTGATTTATGTCTAGATTTCTGTCTTAAATATCACTGATCCTTTCTTCTATTAGGTCGACTCTATTTCCCAAGCTTGCTATTTCATTTTTCATCTCTTTCAGTGTGTTCTTCATCTCCAGAAGTTCTATTTGTTTCTTTTTGAAGGTTTCAATCTCTTTGCTAAAAAATTTATTCTGATGAACTAGTTGTTTTTTCAATTCCTTAAATTATTGATATGGCTATTTTGGATCTCATTGAGTTTTTTCAGAGGTACCATCCTGAATTCTCTGTCATTTAAGTCACATATTTCTATGTCTTTAAGCTTATTTTCTGGAGATTTTTCTCTTTCTTTCTGAGCTGCCTTATCACCTTGGTCGTTCATGGTGTTTAATAGACTATTTCTCCACCTGGGCATTAATGGAAGTGTATTCTGCTTTTTTCCCAGAAAGAAGATATTATATAAAGGTCTCTCTTAGCATGTTACAAATAAGGCATTTTTCTTTTGGTTTCCAGTAGGCGGCATCGAAGCCTCTTGGATGCCTGCTTTATATAAAGTCTTAATAATGCCTTTTTTTCCTTATATTCAATCACACTTGCTACCCTCAGTCTCATTTCCTATCAGTGTTAGTAACAGTTTTGGTAGCGTTTGCTCAGATTCCCCTGGGGCTCCGTGATGTTTCATCTTAGAGGATATGGGGGTAGGGGTCCTCTCGTTGGGGTTTGGGGGCTGTGGCTCAACCCTGGTTTGCAACAGCAGGTGGTAAAAATCAACTGTTGTTTCTCTACCATCCCCGCTTCTCTTTCATCCCCACTTCTTTGCTTTCTGCCCTGAACTTTGGGCACTCCCTTGGGCTGAGTAGAGCTCACATCACTCCCAGGCAGGGCTGTTCAGGGAACTTGCTGCACCTTCTCCCCTCCACCTCCTCCTACAGGGAGCTCCTTCTGGGAGAGGCAGCTTCTTTATTTCTCCCAATCCACTGCCCAATACCCAGGGTTCTGACCTATGCACAGATCCCACAGTCAGACGTGCTGGTGTGCAGTTTGATGTTTTTATTAAGTTTTAGATGTTCAGCTTATTGTTGTTTCAAGGGGAGATATCTGGGGATGTCTCTCACTCCGCCATTTTTCTGACTTCTCTCTTGCTTTACGTTTTTAAGGAATTGAATCAATTTTTGATAAACATGGATCCTTCAGTTCACCTTTTTCTCTATATCACCCTTAGTTCTTATGTCCAGCCACCTCTTTACTTTTACTTTATCTGCTGCATCTCATTTGAATTTGTGACTCTAGGTATAGATGAAGAAAATGTCTTAGAAATCAGCATAGTATAGATATTCCTGTGTACTATCATCTGGTTTTTATAATAATCTACTTTTTTATGTAATAATATACTTACACTGAATTGTTTGGAATTGCTGATATAAGACGGTTTTAGTCCTACAAAGAAAAAGAAATTTATTAGGTTCCATTAATAAGGTGATGGTAATAAGCTGTAAAATATTAGTCTAATGACGATTTCATGAAGATGATGAGTAGGTCATCATACTAATGGGGAAGAGTGGGTGAATTTTTCTCTTTGTTCTCGCTTATTTGACTATAGATAGTGAGAAATATCATAAGGAAGGAAGTTCAAAGAGTTTCAGAAGTGGAGAAAATCTTCCTGTCCTCAAACCCTTGAAAGAAGTAGATAAATTACATTAAAACCTTGAGACGTGCAGGTGAGATGACTTACCAAAGAAATTGACTGAGCACAGAATAATTATTGAAACAAACGTTGGATCACATAGTAAAAATAGTTTTATTGTACTATACGACATCTAGCCTTTTACAGCACCTCTTTGATAGTGTTTTAGCTTGATATTTATATGATATGTCTAAAACATTTTTTCATTCTTTTTTTTCTTGTTTATGGTTCTTTATTGGGGTTTTTCTTCAGTCTATAGTCTATTCTGTTCAGATGTTCCACTTAGCAAAATCCAAACTATGTACATGGAAAAGGTTGTTGTTCACCCATTCTGGTTTCCTTGATCAATATAGCAAGCATAACTTTGGCTTTAAAGTCCTTCTCAACATTTATAATTAGAAAGAAACATTCTGAAGAAAATTTACTGCTATCTGGCTAAGAACTAAAGTTCTATTGGCATCAAGTACAGACTCTAAAACTGCAACTTCTCTCTGAAAGCAAAATTGCCATGAAAAAATCATTGTTCCTTTGGACAATACTCTTCTCTAGTAAGTTGAACACAGATCAATTTGAGGGAATCAATCAATGAAACAAACAAACAAACAAACAAACAAAGGCAATATACCTTTGTCCTTTTTTCTAGACAAATCACAGTCACAGAAACACTTTAAAAAGTTGTCTCTCCTGAAATAACTTAATCATGATTCACCAAATCACAAAATCACTTTTACTGTCACAACATTTTAAAACTGTTGAAAGCTTAGAATATGTTTCCTCCAAACGCTTCATGTTATACATGAGAACACTTAGACATAGGCAGGACAGAGTGACTTGGAGCTTTACCTAGTCTGTTGCTCAATCATCATGATGGAAACACTCAGTAATGCTGCCTAGAGCTGTATATTTAGCTACTCCAAGTGGTTTCAACAGATATTTTTAAATATACCTAATTTGATTCCAAGTGGCTTTTTGTAGAATAGAGATTAGAAATTAATTGTTATAGCTGTGGACCAAAAATTAAAATATTAGAAATAAAATTTTATTTGCAATAAATGTAGGAAGAGAATCAGGCACAAACCATGTATAAAGAAAGAAGGCAGAGCTTTAACTTCTCTTTTCAGATATTATATAATGTGCAGATTTCACTAAAAGAAAGAAGAAAAGGTGGGAATGAAAAAAGGAAGAGAATAAAGGAAGAAATATATGGTATATCTCAGAGTTCTTTATTTTAACACTGAGTTCCGAAGGCACAAGAGAACTCAAGAAAGTCAGAGAGCCCTACAGATCCTAGCTCCAAGGAAACAGAATAAAGTCAAAGGTGGGAATCATAATTTTTAAACTACCAGTGGCCTTCTTTTTGTTCCTACTCTGCAACCCTCCCCTCCCCAATCTGTTATTGAGCAACGTTAGATTGAGATAAGGTTGCTGTATTTCAAATCAAGTAGTAAGCAGAAAATTTTAAATATGAAGTGGTAGGTTGACACTGTTAACCTACAATTAAAAAGCGAAAATGAGAGGCAATAAGCATTTATTTTAGATCAAAGAATTGCAGTTTAAGGAGCACAGGTTCAGGAAGAAACCCAAATAATATCCTGATTATGGAGTGAATACGATGGGGTTTTTATGAGAAAAGAAAAGGAATAATTACATGAATAGAAGAAATTTCTATTTGTGCTAGCAAGCTGTGAGTTACTCTTTAGCTATACATGGTTGATTACTAATTCTATATTCAAACAGAGAGTCCATAATCATCAGTCCCTGTGGTCACCATGTCTGCTTTCCTGCTGGCTTTACAATTGTTTGTAAGGCAAAGTTGCTTTAGTACAGTCCAAAGTTCTGGCCCAGTTCAAACAGTCCAAAAGTTCAAGGAGCAAGACATGTAAGGCAGGTCATCTGGAATGGCTGTCTGGCTCCATTTTAAAATGTCTCTACTTATGTCAACTTTCACAATGTTATTGAAAAAAGCAAGAAACAAAGAAATAAGAAAACAACACATTAGTACAATATATAAAATGCAGAGAAAGTATAATTCTAGGGAAAAAAAGGATTATTCACAGATAGTGTAAGAGAAAGCCATATTCTTCTCAAACAGCACTAAGAAAGTTCAAATTATGAAATCATGGGGAAAAAAGTAAATCTAAAGAAGAAATGATAAGATAAAGAAGGAAAAAAATAGACAACAATGAGCTGGCAAAGTTTATGTAAAAATAGGAAAAAATAAAGCTATTGCTGAAATGAGACCACATTAGAAGCATCAGGAATCAGAATGGATAGTGCAGGAAAAAAGAAGACCAGTATGAGGAAATAGAATATAAAATTTTTAAAAAGACGAAGGAATAAAAGGCACTAAAAGAAGGCAATAGATGTGGAGAGAACAAAGAGCTAATCTATGGGTCATTGTTATTCCTACAACAATTCTCAACTGGATAATATATTTTTAAAAAATGATTTAAAAATCATTTTATAACAGGGGAAATATCAGGCTGATTTTTTAAGTCTCTTCTGCAATTTTTAGTGTCAGAAGGTGTACTAGTTTACCAATAACTCAGTGTATTAAAAAAAACAGAAATTAATTATATCACAATTCTGGAGACTAGAAGTCTGAGATCAAGGTATTAGAAAGGTTAGTTTTTTCTGAGAACTGTGAGGGAAAATCTGCTCCCTGCTTCTCTCCTAGCTTCTTGTGGTTTGCTGGCAATATTTGGCATTTCTTAGTGTATTAGCATCCTTCAGAGAAACAGAACCATTAGGATGAATATTTTACTATTTTTGTGCGTGTTTTATTTTGGTTGTTTTTAACCAATAGGATAGATAGATAATCAATAGATGATATAAGTGATAGATATAGATAGATAGATAGATAGATAGATAGATAGATAGATAGATAGATAGATAGATGATAGATGATAGAGGGATGATGCATGATAGATGATAGATGATAGAGAGATGATAGATGATGGGATGAAGTTAAGATGAGAGAGAGAGAGAGAGAGAGAGAGAGAGAGAGAGAGAGAGAGAGAGAGAGAGAGAGAATTGGCTCATTTGGCTATGGAGGCCGAGAGGCCCTAAGATCTGCAGTCAGCAAGCTGGAAACACAGGAGAGCCAATCGTGTAGCTCTAGTCTGAGTCCAGGAGAGCTGATGGTGTAAATTGCCGTATGTTCAAGACCCCCAAAAAGCCAATGTTTCAGTCCAAATCCGGAGCCAGAAAAAATCAATGTCCTAGCTCAAGCAGCCAGTCTTCCCTCTTATTCATAGGAAGGTTAGCCCTTTTGTTCTATTCGAGACTTTCAACTGATTGGGATGAGTCCACCTGCATTAGAAAGGGCACTCTGCTTTACACAGTCTACCAATTCAAATGTTAATCTCATTCAAAAAACACCCTCACAGACACACCTAGAATAATGATTGCCAAATACCTCGGTACTGGTGGCACAGTCAAGGTCACACATAAAATTAACCATCACATTTATCTTCTGTTGCATCACCCTGCTCTCTACCTTCATCTTCACATGGCATTTTCCCTGTGTACATATATGTATCCAAATTTCTTCTTATTTATTTATTTATTTGTTTGTTTATTTATTTATTTATTTATATTTTTTAATTTCTCCTTTTTTATAAGGACTCCAAGTCATATTGGATTAGGGGCCCACCCTACTAGAATGATGTCGTTTTAACTAATTACATCTGCAATGACTCTATTTCCAAATAAGGTCACATTCTGAAGTATTATGGGTTAGGATTTCAACATATAAATTTTGGAGGGCACATAATTTAACTCATAACAGAAAACATATCAATGATTTTTTTTTTCAGAATTAGGAAGAGAAGTGTTACACAAAAATTGTAAAAGCTTCTAAGCAGGACCTTGAGTTGCACAACTCCAAAGGACACAGTCTCAGAGAGTGCAAGGTGAGTTCTGAAATAAACAACCACATATATCCCATTCTAGGTGAATAATGCCCCCTGGGGTTACATGACAGCAGCATCTGACTATTTTGCAGGCAACAGAAAATCTTCTTAGATATGCACCAAAACCGGAAATATAGACACTCATGAATCTGTCTTGCAAAATTGATAGTTTAATGTCCATTGCAAAATAGAGTTGATCATCACCAAAAACACAGAAAATGATTTAGGACTGGATGAACAATTGTATTAAAAGGACAGCGGGATTGTGGTTAGAAGTGTGTGGAATAAGAACTTTTTCTTTATAAAAGTATACACTATTCAAATACTTTTATACTAAGCTTGCATTATTTTATAATCAAAACCTAATTTTTAAAAGTCATTTTGTTTAGTTCTTATTTGAGGTAATAATACTAAATACAAGTCTTTTCAAATGAGCACTATTACTGTTTTCTTTGAACACCAAATATCATCCTAAAAATTTATATTTGTATATTGCTATAGAATTAAAAAATAATTTTACAGTATCGTTTTGTTAATGCAGCAGCCTAATTACTTTGATTCATGTATGTTACCTGTGTTAAATATCTTGCCTCCGATCTAGCTATAAAACGTGCACCTGGAGTCAATTTAGTACACAGTTCATGATAATTGGTTTAAAATATTTTTGTTGAATTTATGATTCTGAAATAGGCTAGGCTAAAATAAACTCTTGGCTAAAAAGAACACTTAAAGGAATTCTTTGAGGTATTATGATAATGCTAGGTGTGCATGTGGGGAGACATCAGTATATAAAATCTAGTTTTAAATCAGCATCCAAACAATTTCTCTTTTCTGTGAGCCTTTGCTTCGTTAGATTTTACCACATTTTTTACTTCTGTTGAATTGCAATCTCATTTTAAAAATGAAATAATTTGAATAAGCTCAGGTTTGTTAAACATCTGCCCATCTTTGAAATAAAATCAAACTAGCTTTAAATATGAACTCTAAGCACTCTTGAATCTATCCCTTCTTCTTGAATACCAAGGAAACAAAGCCTTAAGCTTACTTTTTAAATTATTTTATAATTTTTCAGGATGAGATACAGGTAGCTAAGGATCCAGATACAAATTCAGTGCAAAGAAATGGAAGATTAGAAAATTAGGACTTGCTAGGCAGGCTAGTGGGATGGATATTTTGTTGATAAAATATTGCAAAAATGGTGCTGATGAGGATTTAAGTTCACTGTTTTCATGGAGACCTTTGTGCCTGGCTGAAATCTATTCTCTTTTTTTAAGATGGCAATAACTTGGCTTGTAGTATCTCTGATGCTTCTTGCTTTGCTTTCCTTTAAAATGTAAGCAGAAATTAAACTATGTTAATTCAGTGTCCTGACTTTTTGCAGCTGTTCCCCACTACATTTGTGAATTTTTAAATCTCATCTATGGTTCATTTTAGCCATGGTACTGGGAGGGAGGAGCAGATGAGTAGAATACCTGCACTGTTGCCTAGGGAAGGAGGGAAAAGTGACCTTTCATCTTTGTTTGCCTGAACTAAAGCATTGAAATATTTAAAGATCAGTTCTTGGCAGACAATACAACAAAAGTTAAAAATAGTAAAAACTAAATGTATTTTTAGATGCTTTCAATATTAATATTGTTTTCATGATGATTTTCGCTGAAATTTTGACAATTAAACTTGAGAGTTATGTATAGAAAACACAGTATACTTTATTTCTGGTCCTACAGTTGTCAGGTCACTTTATTCAGTGACTCCAATATTGATATAGGAAGAGCCAAATAACCAAATTAAACAAAAATCAGTTTTAAAGATCGATGTGCCATTTCCCATGTGCCAGTTTCATCAAATAACCATGTAACAATTTAATAACTGTTTTTAATAAAAAGTGGTGTGTTAATAAATACATATTTTAGATTTTATGAAAATTATGATTATCCATGGTTAAATAGAAACTTATAACTCAGTAAGAAGTCACTCAACTAGTATCAGTATTTAAGTTGATAATGTTTTGTGATACGATCTTTGGGAGTACATTAAAGAAAGCCAATTTTCTCTTCTTCATTATCATGTCAGAAGCAGAAAAAAATCCCTTCGTTCTCTAATCCTACATCTATTCTTTCAATAGGAAGCCCCAAAGACATGGTAATTGCTTAGCAGACCATTAACAAAAATGCAATGAAGTTAGGTCCCACAAAAGCCTAAATTCTTGTACTCAAATACATGTGTGAAAGAGAGAACCTGTAACATGATAAAGTTGATTTCTGGTTTTGTCCATAAAAAAGAAATGTTCATAAACAAATTTCTGTTGGCCAGAGTATGAAGCCAGATTTTTCTGGTATTTGAATTATTCTTTGACAATAACTCCCTATAGAAAATAGTATTTCATATAGTTAAAGTGATTCTATTGTAAATTGTGCTGCTATGAACACAAGGGTGCATAGATCTTTATGAATTATTGTTTTGGTTTTCTTTTTATAAATACCCAGAAGTACAATTGCTGAGTCAAGGGTAAATCCATTTTTAATTTTTTGAGGAAACTCCAGACTGTTTTCCATAGTGGCTGTAACAATTTTCAATCCCACCAACAGTGTATGAGGGTTCCTTTTTCTCACATCCTCACCAACACTTGTTCTTTGATTTACTGATGATAGCCATTCTGACAAGTGTGAGGTGATATCTCTCATTGTGGCTTTAATTTGCATTTCTCTGACGATGAGTGACCTTGAGCATCTTTTCATATGTCTATTGGCCATCTGTATTTCCTCTTTGAAGAAATATCTGTTCAAGATATGGCAGTAACCTAAATGCCCATTGACAGACAATTGGATAAAGAAGTTATGGTTCACATATACAATGGAATATTACTCAGCCATTTAAAAAATGAACTCCTACCACTCACAACGACATGGATGGACCTAGAGGTTAATATGGTGAGTGAAATAAGTCAGACAGAGAAAGATAAATACCATATGATTTCACTTATATGAGGAACCTAAGGAACAAAAAGAAGAAACTAATCAAAAACAGACTCACAAATATAGAGGACAATCTGGTGACTGCCAGAGGGGAGGTGGATTGGGGGCCTGGGAGAAATGGGTGAAGGGTTAAAGAAGTAGAAATTAGTAGTTTTTAGGTGGTCACAGGGATGGGGTGCACAGCATAGGGAATGCAGTCAGCATTAATATGATGGCTAGGTGGAGGGCCAGGGGAGTGAGGGAGCAATTGGGGGGATCATTTTATGAACTATATAAATGTATAATTATGTACTTGAAACTATATATTATATACTTGAAACTAATAATAAAATTTAAAAATGTATAACCAATGTACTGTATACTTGAAACTAATAATAAAATAAAATTTTTAAAAAGTGATTCTAAAGCCAAATAGCCATAAGATAAAATTGAGTACCTTAATACAAAGTCTTAATCATTAGACATGGAAAGATGGCATTAAGAGGAATCTGCACAAACAAACCTTACTAAAATTACCCTTATCTTCCATAATTTCCCATATATTTACCTTCCCACAATTTACTTCCCCTAGAAGCCCAATGCTCCTTTACTTTGTTTAGCCACTTCTCCACAATTTATCACTCTTTCTTAAAATGGTATTTAAGCTTCCAAGTCTAACAACTTCTTTGAGTTCCGCTTCTTTTCTGTGAAACTTCCATGCACACATAATTAAAATTGATTTTGTATGCATTTTCTCCTGTTATTCTTGCTTTTATCAGTTTAATTTATAGGTCCCAGTTACAGAACAGACTTAATAAACAATTCATTCGAATGCATTTATATTCTTCTCTTACTACAATGCTTAAGTGCTAGCAGGTACATTTCAATGAAATTGTTTCTAGATGTTAGACCAGTTCAATTATTAACGAATGGCAAACTACATCAATGTAATTTTCTCTCTTAGTTCTTCAACGTCATCATAGAGTGTGTGTAGTAAAAACTCACTGTTGAAAGATTTGATTCCCAGAAGCCCTTAAGAAGTGGGAAGCATTACTGCAACATAAAAATCTCCTGGCTATATATAAAGGATAAATGTAATACCTTTAAGTGCCAGCATCTTGTTGACTGTGAAGAAAAAAAAATGTGTTAGAAATGACTGAGGCTTCTCTAAACTGGAAATTCAGATCATGTATGTGGTAGCTTGTCCATAGTTCTTTTTTTGTTATTGTTGTTGTCATTGCATTGTACAGTTATCTTATCTTTTTTTTATCTGAAGTAAAATCATTTTGCAGAATATATGAAATATGTTGTGTAATGGGTCTATTTTAAAGCTTGGAGCAGTACAATTGATAATAGCAGTCTGGTTTAAATTCAGTGACAAAATTATGACCTGTCTATCATCCAGTGTTGTTATAGTTAATAATCAAGTTTACACTTTGCACAGTCTCCTAGTCATTATTTCCTGTTCTTTCTTTAATCAAGCCTGGCACAGAGCAGATAGCGTGTGTGTGTGTGTGTGTGTGTGTGTGTGGTCATTTTTTTATGTAAAATGTCTATATTAGTATTGCGACAAAAATGTCCCAAACTCAGCGACCTATAATAACAAGCCATTTATTTGTACATTCACAGTTCTGCATATTGATCATGAACTAGGGTTTGCCATTTTTTGACTGTTTCAAAAGTGAGTTGCCTAGATTTGGCTCCATGTTGCAGGCCAGACTCAGATTAGCTCCATGTGCTGTCATTCTGGGCCTAAGATGAAGGGGCCTGGTGGGTCACCAGAACATCAGAAGCATTTACTTACATCACATACTCTTACATTCCACTGGCTGAATCAAATCACTTGGGCAACCCCAAGGTCTTTCAATTTTTTAAAATCCACCAAGCTCTTTTGTGCCTCAGAACTATCTCCTCCAGTCATAATTCTGTGCTCAATAAATGTCTACTTATCCTTCCTTTTTCTACTTAAATATGGCTTCCCCAAGTGGTCTTCCCTGACACTTAATCTAACATAGTCCTTACAACAGCTATTATCTCACATTCAGAGCAGCCTATTCTTCATAGCTAGCCCATTATAATTTTTATTTTCATGGTTATTTATATGATCACATTCACCCTTCCCATTAGCCCCAAAGTGTCATTGATGTCTAAGCCATGGCCTCTTTTTTTCACCTTTGCATTAGGAGCAGATACCCAGTCTGGTATTTAAAAAATAGCTGTTGGATGAATGAGTGAAAAGCATTAGAACCCTGTAGAGAGAATTTCCTCTTATCAACTGTACTGAGTTTATAAGTTTGGAAATAGACAAACAAAAATATGATTCTCAGTTCTATTGGGTAAAAGGCCTCTGTCCTTTACAAAGTCACTTGACTTTTCTGTGCCTGTGTTTACTAACTCTGTACTCCTTAACTCTGTGCTTTTGAGGATTAAATGATAGTGGATGTAAGTCCCTAGCCCAATGTTGTGAGTATACTGGACAGTCAAATGTCATGATCATTTTTCTCTTTATATTCCCAGACAGCAGAGTCCCAGTCCCATGCTTACATTGAATAGCCAGGATTTTAGAGCCCTTCTCATACTTTCTGGTTAATGTAGTACAAATAGTGCTCTTACATATTATAGGGAAGTCATGTGATGTATGGAACTTGGAACTAATAAACACTTTCCTAACTGATATTCTAAGTCTCTATTTCACATTTATGTTTCCCTTTAACCTGAAATAGATGGGATTTTCATAGGCAACCATGGAATTGTAAAGAGTATGGAGCTAAAATTCTAGAAAAGAGTGAGCAGAATCAAGGAGAATAGATCAAAAGGAAAACATGAATGCAGGACAGGACAAATCCCCAAACTGGGGACTCAAGTCTTGCACCAAGAGAAGAGGGTGAAGGTTCTTGACTGCACACAGGAAAGAATTCAAGTGCACTCTGGAGTTAGAGATAAAAGGAAAGTACATTAGAGAAGGAATAACCCTCCATAGACAGAGCATGGTCTCATCTCAAAGATAGAATGAGAGAGACCAGAGGAAAATTTATTAGAGAAGTAATAATGCTCCATAGACAGAGCATGGTCTCATCTCAACGAGAGAGACAGACACAGAGAGAGAGACAGACATAGAGAGACACCAAGTGTTCAAGGAATTCAGTTTATGTGTGATTCTTAGTTATATGAATTATAGATTAAAGACTTTGTTTACTTGTTTTCCTTTGATGGTATGGATATGTAGTGTGAAAGGCTGGGTATGCAGAGTGAAAAGCATGCTAGTAATCTCAGCCTTTGTTCTCTAGGTTCCCCGTAGGGAATGAATTGTTGAGTTTATTTTGTATAGGGTACAACTTAAAGACTGTTTTCCTTTCATGGAGTGGGTAGTTTGTTAGTAATCCCAGCAGGAATCTTCCTTTGTTCTGTAGGCTTCCAGTGGTCTTCCAGCAACATGTTGTAGGCTCTGGTTTAACATTTAGTCTATTTATACAGTTCTTATGCCTTGTCCCTATATCGGCATGAACAATTCATGTCCTCTTTAGATGAAGAGTTTGCTGATCTTACTCACTGGGACATGGAATATAGTGAACCGAGATATAGTTCTCAAAGTAGGAAGTGAAAAAATTGTTTTATGACACTTGAGTTTGAGCTCAAGATAGACTGCAGTAAGCAACTGGTTAACATATTTAAGAAATTTAGGCAGCACATCTGAGTGGAAATAATTGAAATTTAGATCACAAGTGACATCTAATGCCATATGTGTGATCAACTGAACGCAGTTGGGTCTCAGTGTTTATGGGGATTCAAAACCACTTGAAGAGCTGACTTTAAAATGCAAGAAAGGGAATGAATGTATCAGTTACTTTATCAAAAAGGTGAAAGATGCAATCTGATTTTTTATTTCTGATATGGGGTGTTTTCAAGTGGGGGTGACAATTTTCTAAAATTAAAATTGTGGTGATAGTTACCTATCACGCAAATATATTTAAAACCATTGAATTTTAACTTTAAATGGTTAAATTGTATGTTATGCAAATTACATATCAATAAAGCTGTTAAAAATAATAAAGGCTCAGGTCAGATTTGGCCTAAGGGCTGTAGTTGGCCAATGCTGTTTAAGAGGATTATCTTATTTTCTTTCCTTCTTTGCACTTATCCCTAAATGAAGAGAGAGGAATCTGTATATCAGCACACATGCAGCCTGTTCCCAGCACACCAGTTGGAAAGTACTACTGCAGAACACTGGAGCTACAGAAATTTGTGGTGACAGGTATCTCTATTTTCATGCAATTTTTTTCCCACCTTCTGAAAAACACATTTCTATCTCAGCCCTCTACTCCCTGCTTCCCTGTCTTAGAACCATGACATCATCCATTTGGAGAGACTAGGGTGATGTCCTGATGAGTGTGAGATGACCAAGGAGCCTGCATTCAAAATTATGGCAAAAAGACTCAGAGTCGACATATCCTTGAGATAACATGTTCAAAGTATACCAGTGCTAGGCCAGTCCTATGAAAGCAAACAGATTCTAGAATTTGCTATTCAAAAGGATGAAGGGAAATTATTTGACACCCCCACCCAACCACCACAGCTTACCAGCTAATGACATGATTCACTCACTGCAGTGAGAAGTTTGTGAAACAGCAGTTAGGATTGAATCACTGCCCAATTAGGTTTATGATAATCCACTGTCAAGTCAGTCTCAAAGAACAGTCTTCTACACCAACCAAATGGGAGAATACAATGGGAGAATACACTGGACTTGATCCATGAGTCAAGTCTAGTAGTGGACCTCTCTATGATTCCCACAGGGTGTGGTACTGCTTTGGATTGATGACTTTCACAGGGACCCAGAGCCAAACCACATTCCACATGCCCCTTTCTATTCTATGATTCCATGCATTAAGAAGCATTAATAGAAACAAGTTCCATTAGGGCACAGAATTTTGGCCTTTGTATTCAGGCTATAACCCTAGCACCTGGTACATTGAAGGTAATCACAATTTCTGAAGTGAATCAATGAGTGAATCCCTAAAGTCTAGAGGATATTGACTCTGACTATAAACCCATAAAGTGGGGAACTAACTACTAGATGGTTGGGTTCCCACTGGACCTGTAAAGCAAACTCAATTTTTTTTTACGCCTACAGCACCTGGTCTTCCTAGGTGGTCTCCCATCCAAGTACTAACCAGGCCCGACCCTGCTTCGCTTCAGCAATCAGACGAGATCGGGCACGTTCAGGGTGGCATGACCATAGACTCAAATATTAAAAACAAAAACAAAAACAAAAAACCATGATACACAATGTATTCTAAAAAAAGTTTCTAGGATTAGATACTCTGTTCTAAAGGTGAAAAAAGGTAGATTAATTTAAAAATAAACAGAGACACTTAAAGAAGATTATTATAAAGTATTAAAATGAAAATACCTTTTACTAATAATAAAAAATACTGAACAGTCTCCAGAAGATACACTTCATTTAGCCAAACCACACAGGATTTAAGATGTTATATTTAAAATCATCGTTAAGTTTTACTAAGCTATTATTTTCAAAGCATTTAAATCAGGCCCTTTACTGCCAAGAGAGGAAAAGCCGCATAGGCAATAAAAATGTTTTCTTATTGACATGTTTTCACTAAAGTCATAGAAATTGCTCTCCAAATATAGCATGACTGAATGCTCTCCACTGCAACCACGTTGACAATGTCAGATATTTGAGGTATGTATCCATCAGTAAGTTTCAGAGAATCCAAGGTGAAGAAGATACTATTATCTATCACCCCACTTCTTCCATGTAGGCTTGTAATGCAGGCCTGTAAATACAAATAATGGAAGTATTTATGAAAAGCTTGAGACACTATAACAGAGTCTGTATCTCCTCAGTCAGGCTCTAATCTGTAAATTACTCCTAATTAGTGATTCTCAAACTGGCTGGCACATTTGAAATACCAGGAACACTTTGTAAAACTACCCATGTCCAGACCCCATCTCATACCAATTAAGTTAGAATCTCTGCAGGTGGGGCCCATGTCTAGGATTAGAAACCCTGCTCTAAGTATAACACACAATGTCCATTAATTTCTATAGTTGAGGTTGAGAGAGTGAAAGGGGTTTAGTAAGAAAGAAATGTGGTAGTAAATAGAACATCATTTTCCCCTGTTTCCTCTGCCACATTCTAGGCTTCATCTGCACCTTTGTGCAGACTGAATTTCCCACTCATTTTCAATCTCCACTATCCAAATCATACCCAGCATTTAGTGTAAGCCTCTAATCTCATTACCCACTCTGTTCATTCTTTCCCAACAATCCCCTGAATACAATTTGTTTACTGTTCTTGTTGTTCTCAAACATTTTAATACTTCTCAAATAAACTACATAATTGAGATCTTAATTATATTTGTGTTCTATATTATTCTTTAATTTTTCCTTTCAGAAGCACAGCCTTTTCAATAAGAAAATAGACTCCTCTTTGGCAAAGCCTCCCTTTAGGTTTTCCAACACACCCAATAGAATCCTGAGCAGCAAACATTATCACTAGAGGAAAGATAAGCAGAAACAAATAGCAAGAGCAACATGCAAACAAACTACCTCATGCACATGCTTGTGTCTCAGAGGCTTCACAGAGATGGCCTTTCTCCTCTGCATGTCTGGCTCGATGGAAAATGCAACTTCCACTCGGTCACCTTGATAAGGCTCAAAATCTAAAACAGCCATGGAGAGGAATCGAGTTGGAATTATCTCTTATTTTTGGTAATGTTAATTTCACAAGTTACTTCAACATTGCAATACCCTAAAATAGTTTCTATTACATAGAAGGTACATTTTGAACATTTTAAAACAGGCAACCTGTAAATCATCCTGTCCGTAAGGAAGTTCACATTGATTCTCTCTACTGATTTAACAAAATCAGTTGGAGAAGAACAACAATGGGGCAACACAGGGAAATCTTTTTGAGAGTAGCAAGGGTTTATTAAACCGTTGTCACATTCACAATTCCTTCTTGAGAGGCAGGAAAGTACATAAGAAAGAGCACAAGTATGAATCTGGCTGCCTGGAGTCAAACCTTCATACTGCCGCCTACGCAATTTGCAACCTTGGTCAAGTTACTTAACCTTTCAGTGCCTTGATTTCTTCATCTATAAAATGAGAAGCATAATAGTAGTACTTACTACATAGAGTTGACAATTAAAGTATGACATATAAAATTCATGGAACAGTGCCTGGTAAATAACCAGCACCAAATAAATATTGATTGCTATTAGTGGTAGCAGTAGCAGGAGAACATATTGCTACAAAAAGAAGTAATTCTCCAAGGTGTTTTAGACAGATGATGAATTGTACATATCTTATATTTTACAGTTATAAACAAATATCTATAGATTTTCACAATAAATTAAAAGTAAGCCACAGGATACAAAGATACCATGAAGGGTTTCAGGCAAATGGAATGCTCAAATACTGATGCTAGAAGTGAAAATTGGTACAATCACTTCAAAAAGTTGGCAATATCTACTAACTAAACATGTCTTTACCCTATGATCCACTATTTCCTAGTTCCTTCATAGTCCTTTTCTTGTTCCTCCTCAGTTCCATCATAGCTAAATTTTAGTGACCCAAGACGCGTGCATGTGTTGGATCTCGGTCTCAATCTCTCTCTCTCTCTTGTGCATGCGCTCGCTCTCTCTCTCTCTTCTTTCTTTCTCTCTCTATAATTTCTATACACATTTCTTTAATTTCTTTAATGTGGCTTTATATAATATCAATAGGCTGACAACTCCTAATTTTATATATATATATATACACACACACACACTCACACATATATATATATAACTGCAGCTCTAACCAACTTCAGATTCATATATCCAAGTGTTTATTCAAATTATTATGCCTAAAGCTGTTCTTCTATGTACTCAGTTTTGTATATTAATCTTTCCACATCTCCAAAATGGAAACTCTACAGTTATCATTATTCAAACAATAAAACTTAGGAGTAACCCCCGACTCTTCTTTCCTTCACACCAAATGTCCAATCCATCAGCCAGTACTTTCACTTCTACCTTCAAAATATTTCTAGACTCAAATCAATCCCTACGGCCTCCACTTCACTAACCTTAGTCAAGTCTCCATCATCACTCACATGACTATTGCAACAGATTCCTAACTTGTCTTCTCAGTTCCATCCTTGTCTCATATAGCCTGTTCTGAACATGACTGGTAGAGTGAAAATCCTGAAACATAACTCACCTCATATCACATCATTGCTCAATACCCTCTGAAAGGCCACATCCTTACAATGACCTATAAATTCCTATGTGGCTCACATCCTTATTGCTCCTTCAGGTCTTTTCTGAAAATTTACTTTTTCAGTGAAACCTTTCTAGTGCACTCTGTCTAAAATTTCAACCCGTGGTTCCTTAGATTTATGTTTCCCCTGAAAGTATGACTCAGCAATTTCAGTCCTAGTTTGAAGCATTTAGTCATGACAAACAAAATCATAGATCCACCAAAAGACTTGTATAAAAACATTTTTTAGCAGCTTTATTCATAATAGCCAAAAGCTGATAACAGCCAGCATGACTTTCAATAGGAAAATGGAGAAACTGATATATTCAATATAATGGAATGAACTCTGGCAAAATTTCCTTTTAGGTTTTCCAACATACTCAACACAAACACATGCAACAACATAGATGAATCTAAAAATATTTGTCTGAGCGAAAAAGTCTTACACAAAAGAATATATATGTCTGATTCCATTACATAAAATTCTAGACAGCACCATTATATAAAATTCTAGATAGGCAAATTAAATCTATGATGAAAAAAACCCAGCAGTGTTTTCCTGGGAGGTGGGGATAGGGACTGACTGGGGAAGGACATGAGGGTAATGTTTAGGTACATGCAGTTGTCAAAACTCAAAGAAACTCAGAAAAAAACAAACATATTGAACTTGAGTTGCTGATACACATGTTGAAGTATTCAGGAGACACTACATAAATGTTTGTATTTTACTTTCAAATATATCAATAATATAAGATACATTGATGGACAAAAAGAATGATGAATATATGGATAGATACATGGTAAAACAAGTATAATAAAATCAATGGTAAATTCCAGGTGGTAATTATATGGTTGTTCACCATAAAATCCTTTCAAATTTTCTGTATGTTTAAAAACTTTAATAAAAATACATAAACTTAAGCTAGGGCGATAAACTTTGACTGCAATTTCCATTGCAGTTAACAGAGTTCTCACTAACATGGCAAACTCTAAACTACAATCAGCAATAATCTCTTTTTTCCAAACTCTTTCCAGACACAAGATAACTAATTTTTCCCTCCAAGAACCACATGGAGAGTGCTAGATGATAAAACAAAGTGTCCTTGGACATGAGTGTCTAGGAACAGTTAACTCCAACCAGTCTCAGGTAACGACAGAAGTAACAGATTCTGCTGGCCCAGCCGACCACTTGGTAGACCAATTTAGTCATGCCATGGCCTATGCCACAGCCCAATAATGGCAAGATTCTGCCAGGTTATTAAGTTGGCGGGACCACTGGAAAATGCGAGATACTCTGAGTTAGGTTTACATAAAACCACTATTCCTTGGTCTGCATATATTCACCTCCCGCTCATTCCTCAACTTACTTACGACTGCTTTTGTTTAAATCTATACCATCCTATTAGAACTGACCATGCCAAAGTTGCCTCAGAAGGTTCCTGATAGGATTAAATATGATAGTATAAATTATGTACTTAACACAGTACCAAATTCTACATCATCTGGATCCTACTGGCATTTATAATCTCATTTTATACTATCCCTCATTCAAGTCATACCACACATACTCACCACACTCCAGCCATCTGTCTTCCCTTCAGGTCCTGGGGAATGCCAAGATTTTTCCACCTCAGAAATTTTACAATGACTCTTCCATGATTGGAGTATCATGCCCAGCTGGCTCCTTCCTATCTTTTAGGTCTCAGCTTAAGTGTTACCTCTTCAGAGAGGCTTTTCCTAATCTGCTATCTACAGTAAACCCCCAAACCACTCTACTCCAGTTTTACTATCATAGTACCTTGTTCAAATCCTGGAGAGCAGAAAATGATCTAACTTTTTTTTTTCCGGCTTACTTGCTGATTGTCTGAGGTCTACCTCAATTAGAATGCAAATATTATGAAAATAGTACCTGGAACAGAGCAAGAATCTCAAATATTTGTTGAATGAACAGCAATAAGAAAATATACTATCTCCCCATTTAAGTGGGACAAAAAATTTAACAAATTTTCCTTCTTAGAATCCTATTATATTTTAAATTGGAATATTTTTTGCCATTTTCATTGGGTTTCATAATCAGATTAACAGCAGCTATTCTGACAATTCTAAGTATGACTAATTAGGCGCTCAGGTCTTTTTAATTTACTTTTTCTCTCTTTCACCCTATATAAATTGAGGTTATTACTTCAATTCACTATTGTGCAGCAGTAAATCCCTCTACCTCTGCTTTGGATCCATCTCTCTTTCCACCTACGGACTGGAGAAGTAGTTCTAGCACTAAACTCCTCTCACCAAATAAGCGTGTTCTAAATTTGACCCTAGAAATGATGCCTGTAACCATCTCCAAATCCAATCCATAAAACTGAAAAATAGGCAAAACCTAATTTTAAAAATTTAAAAACGTAAATTGTACCTTTACAAACAACATCTACAGAGAAGTAAGCTGTATGTCTAATGCAGTCAGCACCTTCCATTAAAGAGGTAATACAGCCAAGTGAAACTTTAGTACAGGAGTCTGACAGTCCATCGTCATGGTAGTTATCACAGAAAGTATCCACCTATGAGATAAAGAAACAGTTATTTCAAACATAACAAAAGTTTAAAAATCAGAAACATGTGCTTAAATCATTGTTGTTCGAGAAATGGTTTAAATAACTATAATAAACAGTGGTGAATATATTTCACCTGACAAATGCATCATAGACATGAGATGACAAAATAATGCCTGAGTTTCATATCTTTTTTACTTTATTCTTTAGAGCAGTTTAGGAAAATTGAGCAGAAAGTTCACATATATTCCTCTTTGCTGCCCTCAGTTTCCCCTATTACTAGCATCTCGTATTTATTCAATTGGTACATCTGTTCAATTGATAAACCAATATTGATACAATATATTTAAAATCCATAATTTAAATGAGGGTTCACTCTTTGTCTTGTACAACTGTCATATCTTTAAAATGTGTCTGAAAATATTATTTGTGCACCAATCAGATTTATGCACTGATACTATTAGATTTAAAGATAAAAGATATACTATTCCTGCCCTCCAGGAATTCTCAAAGGATAGTACAAGACAAAAATAACTAATTCAAAGCAAATAGTGACAAATGGTAAAAATAAGTGCAAAAATTGGCTTCCAGAAATTTCCAGTAGGGAGAGAATTTCGGAGTGAGAAAATAGAGGACAACTTCTTGGAGAAAGTGGCATTTGACCTGGGCTGTGAAAGAAAACAAAGATTTTTACCTAGCAAATGGAGGTATGGTTGAGGACAGTGGTAGGGAGGAAAGAAGACACATGTAAGTTAGAGGAACAAGAAAGGAAAACATAAGATTCCAGATCAGAGCACCTGAGGGACAAAGCATGAAATAAACTGGGAAAATAACAGAGGAAGGGGAGGTGACACTAAAAAAGACAAGTCAAAACTTTTATTATTGGAAGTATAATGGCCTGTATGTATTTTTTTCTTACTATGCAAATAATACATGTTCATTACACAAAAAAAATATACAGTGAAGAAAAAAGCAAAAACCAATTATACATAATCTATAAGTCTACCACCTATCTAAAGATAAACATCGACTATATTCTGGTATTTACCCTGTTCTAGATGTTTTTACTATGCATAAATATGTATGCACTATTTTAAGGAAAAAAATTAATATTTTTATTAATGTATCACCAAATGATCACACATATGTCAACAGAGTGCTGAAATATTACTTTAGAAGATAAGATGGAATCCCACTGAATGTAAGTGCCATAATTTATAAACTAAATTCTATATAGTTGAATATTTGGCTTATATTCTAATACACTGCCTAATTGCCTGATTTATTTCTGTAGGATAAACTCTTAGGAGGGAAATTTCTTGTTCAAATGTTGCTAATGTAAACTTGATCTATGGAAGTGTAAACTCATTTTCATGTTTGTTTTCTGAATAGACTAGTTCATGGCCTATTCCCATTTTTCTATTCATGGCTTTCCAGTTTCCAGTGCCAATCTCTAAGTTATTTCTCCCTCATTTATGTTCTTGAGGAATGAAGCACCCGACTCCCAACTATCTCTCAACCACCACTTCTGCCAACATCCAAGTGAATGATCCATAAGACCTCCGTGTTCTCTGTTCCCTGACGCCATACTAACTCACTGTCTTACCTAGGAAATGTACCTTCCTACAATCTGAAACTACTTACACCTCAAAACTATAACATCATTATTTTATTTTTTTAATTCCACAAATATTTTATTTTCATTAATGCAAAATCAGTAAACACAAGTATTTCTCTAAGAAAATAAAGGCTTCTGGATAGGAACTCATATATTAACTTCTGGCATCTGTCCTGGTTTTATCTGCCTTCCCTCCTATAACAGTGGAAGGCAGTCCAAGCCCTAACTCAAGGCCGACCCCTCCACTGGGCACACGGTACCATTCCCTCTTGCCTCCATGTAGACTTTGCTCCTACAGTTATTGCTTCTCTTCCTCTTACATGAACTATTTTTCTTTCTAATGAATCAACAGGTAAACAAACTCTAGACTCTCCTATCTTTAAAAAAAGATCAACAAACCTCCCTTGATTTTATTTCCCTTTCAGTCTCATTTCTTTGCTCTTTCTCCCAGCAAAAGATATTTAAAGAATCATGTATACTCACTGTTGCATCTCCCATTCTCTCCTCATTCCTCTCTGATCAGGCTTTTATCCCCAACATGCCTCTGAAACTGATCTTAAGATCACTAGCAACCTCCAGGTTGCAAAATCCAATGGTCAATTTTCCATGCTCTCATCACTCAGTCTCTTAGCATTTGATCCAGTTGACCACTCCCTACTTCTTGAAATACTTTGTCTGGCTTCTGTGTGACCATCCTCTCTTGGAATGGCTCCATCTCAGCCTCCTTTGTTAGGTCCTTCTCCTGTTTCCTGTCCCTGAACTGATTATGCTAAGTTACAGACATGGATGTCCCATAAGCATCTCAAGCGTAGCATGTACAAAATTTAACATGTCTAAAACTTCCCCCCAAAACTGCACTCCTCCCATCTTCACCATCTCAGAAAATGGCAATCCAGTTTACCACAAAACCCCTGGCAGAACCCTTAACTCTCTTCACTTTCTTTCACATACCCATGCAATCAATCAGCAAGTCATATCGATATCTTCAAAATATGCCTGTGGTATGACCACTTCTCATCATCTCTATTCCTAACACTCTAATCCATGCCACTAGCATTTTACATCTACAATACTGCAAAAACATTCTATGTCACCCCTCTGCTTCCCTTTTCACTTAATACCATCCTTTCTCCACACAGCAGTTTAGTTTTAATGATGCATGAAATTTGTCTTTTCTCTGTTTTAAATATTTTAATGGATTCCTGCTGCACTTCAAGTAAATTTCAAATTGCTTATCCCAATCTACAAGGCCCTTCATGATCTCTTCCTCTGTGCCCTCATCATCTACTAATCTCACTCTCTCTCACCATGCTCCACCATCTTGGACCATCTTTCTCTCCCTCAAACACAGATCATCTTTTAGTCTATCTAAAATCTAAATTGAATTTTAAAAAATCACATCATTAGTTACCAGGATCCTTGACTTGAGACAAACACCAGAGAAGAAGCCATCCATGTGGACTGAGGGGCAGCAGATGTGGGGGTCCTCTGGGTAAGGAGCTGCAGCGGGGTCAAAATAGGCAAAGCTTGGAGCTCGCCTTCCACAATCCTTGACAAGAGGTTTCCACATACCTGAGCAAGGGTAGTTTGGGGCTCATGGTGGGTAAGTGGATGAGGAAGTTAGATTTAAGTGGAATGACCCATGACAGGAAGAGAAGGTAATAGACAGACAATTCTGTCAAGTTGTCTTGCTTACAAAAAGAAGAGGGGAAGCTAAAAGAAAAAGCTGTCTTGAGAGCCAGGACTTGTATTTTGTGAGCCAAGATTTCAGCATGTTTAAATGCTGATAGATATTGGCCCTTAAAAGAGAAATAACCGAAAATACAGAAAGAGAAGAGATACTCAATAATGTCAGAAAAGGTTTGGTTTAAAAAACAACAAAAAAAGACTAACTTTGGAAGAGAATGAAAAGCTACCCAACCCTATCCTCCATGAAGTGTCAGTCCTAAAGTGGCTTGATAGATAATTTCTTTATAATCTTCATGGAGTATATAATTCCAATTGTGCAAATATATAAAGAATGAAGAAAAGCTCCCGATTCTTTTATAAATGCAATAAAACATGACTCCAAAAACTGATAACAATAACAAAAAAGACACAGCTATAGATCAATTCCACTTATGGAAATGCAAACATCTAAATAAAAGGTAAGCAAGCAAATCCAGCAGGACATTACAAAAATTAGAGATAATAACCAAATGAGGATCATTTACATAAAGAATGGCTCAATATTAGGAAAATTATTCATATTTTCTCCATATCAAGAGTGCAAAGGAAAGAAAAACTAGATGGATATCTTGAGAATGCTGAAAAATATTTGAAAAATGTATCATCCCTCATTCTCAAAAACAATCAAGAAATGTAATACAGAGGACACTTCTTTAACATAACTAAGATATTTCAATGCCTCTGTTAGTATCATGCATTCCAATAAAATGAAAATCAGATAAGGGTTACAACCAGTTTTTCTTGTATTTCAAGATGCCCGTTTTTTCCACATTTTAACATTTCTGAAATCAAGAGGACAGCCACAACCTATGTATACTAAAAATTTCCATTATAAAATTATTGATATACCTTAAAATTGACAGGAATCTTAAAAATTGATGACAATCTATTTGAAAGGGCCAACCAGTGTTGAATAAACATAAATGCTATATTTTTAACATTAAGATACTCTTTTAATATCCTGAAATCATACTCTTTCTTATTATACGTGTCAAAAAATTAACTGTCATTGTTGATTTTGAACTTACAGTGGTAACATACAAAAGAATTAAAAAGAATGTGCACATTCTTTTTTAAATTAATACAATACTGATAAAAGGGAATAGAGAAGTGGATAATGCAATTTAGCTGAATTCCACATCTTTCATGATACAAAGTCAATAAATATTGGCAAATACTGTAATTGAATAAAATAATCAGTCTTTCTGACTCCATTTTGCTGCAGCCTGTCCAGTTCCCATAACATGTCGGTTAGCAACTTCTGCTTAGTCCTGTACATAGATAGGCTAATCATTAAAAGAATCTAACCTGTAGCCTAGGAATTTCTGAAACAACCACCCTGCTCGAAACTACCTCCCCTAGGAGATAGGAAAGGTATGTACAAAAATATGATTATCAAAAGATTTACAGAAATCTTGTGACTGGGACCACAGCAACCAGAGTTTGTTGACCAAAAGCAAAGAAGTTTCACCATCCCCCTCAGATACTTGCTGACGTCCAAATGTCTGTGGTCATCAATCAACTCCCAACCTGTTACACCTCCTCTTTCCCCACTTCCCCTGACATAAAAGAATTCTGTACTTTCTCAAGATGTTCCACCATCTTCTTGGCTTGCTAGCTTTCTGAATAAAGTCACTTTCCTTGCCCCAACTCTTTGTCACTTGACTTATTTATTGGCTGTTATGCGGCAAGCAGTTCAAGCTTTCACTCGATTACAGTATTGCTAAGTCAAAAAAGAGTATAAGAATATTATTCATGATATCCAGATGCCTACAAGAAGAGGGATTCTATTTCTAAAAGTAAAAACCACAAAAAATCACCATACCTCAGGAATAAAAGTTGCCCAGGATGGCATGAATGGTGATTTTTAATTTCCATTTTATAATCCTCTGGAGTTTGAATTATTTATGTATGATTTTATGTGTATATAAAACTTTTCAAATTTAGAGAAAGTTTATATTGAGCATTTAATTGATAATGCTATCTAAATAATAGTAATAATAATAAAGTGCATCTCGACCATTTAAGAAAGGGATGAAGAGTTCAGTAAGTTTGCTATCTAACAAATTACATAACAAAAATCAATACTTTACTATATAGGAGACAAAATTGGTTTGAACAAATAATATATAAATATAGTGACAATGATTTAAATTATCCTAAAATTAAAAGTTTACTTTTAAAAGTTAAATCAATAATTTAAGTAAAAATATATATTGACAATGAAACAAAAATATTAAAAATCTAAGAAATAAAATTAGCAAGAAATATACAGAACCTATTGGAAGAAAAGTATAAAATGATTCAGAAGCATGTAAGAGGAGAGGCATGCCTTTCGGAGGAAAAAACAATTATCATTAGGTCAGCCCTCCCTAAAATAAATCTATAAACTCAATCATCCCAATTTCAAAATCCCATTGGGTACTGAGATTGTTGTGACTGGAAATCGGGGAACTAAACACAATGTTTCTAAATTGATGCAGGAAAACCCCAAAACCTTAAGCAAATTTTTGGCAGGGAAACGAAGCTCCCAAACATTGAAATGTGTTATAATGCTTCGGTAATTCAAATCATTTGATCATACCTTCAAGGCAAGATAACACAATCAAATGAATACAACAGGATGTCCCCACAGTTTCAAATGCCTATAAGAATGTAGCACATGAAAGAAGTGGCATTTCAACTCTGTAAGGAAAAAGTGGGTTGACAAGAGAAAAATTCAGAGATTTTCTAAATTAAATTACATCAGCCAAAGAGTGAGAGAACAATACAGGAATAGTTAAGTAGTTAATAGCTGTTGAGCAACCAACAAAAGACTGCTCACATTCCTGCAAGTGTGTTGGAGCTTCTAATAAACCTCCAGGCATCTATTACCCAACTACTAGATGCCACAGCATCCTGCATATGCACAAATATTCAAGACCACCGCCTGCAACCAACAAAAAGTAGTAAATTTTTCTTCTTTAAGGACTGTGCACCTACTATAGAACTGCCCCTGCTTTACCTTTCCCCATTCCCTTTACCTGTAGCCAATGTAAATTCTTTCAAAACAACTTAATTACGTCATTCTTTCCCAAAACATAATGTATAAAAGTCTGTCAACTCCAGGACAGCAGACATGTCTTTTCCACCTGGCTATGCCGTGCTGGTGGTTTATACTTCATGCCCCACAACCTAGTCCTTTTCTGGCCAACATTTGGCTCAATAAAACCTTTCTTTCAGAAAAAGTTTGGCCATAAAATATTTTTGTTTAACAAGTTGTTCCATTAAAGGTATGGGGATAAGAGGGTAGCTATTAACAAAATAAGATCTAGATCCTTCCCTCTATTGCTATACCCCAATCAATTCCAGGCAGACTCAATATTTAGATGTAAATAAATAACTTTCAGAAGAAAACAAGTGAATATTTGTGTAAATTATGACGTAGAATGAGCCTTTGTAAGGATTTTTATTGAACCAAAAAGCCACGGGAACAAAATGGGCACATTTATACTATATAAAAATTAAACTCCACAAAGTTGAAAAATAGTCTTGTAGGAAATATTAGCTAAATGTTCATATGATAAATTTCCTAACAAAGCTCTAGTTTCCAAGACATACAAATAGCTATAATGTTCCTAATAGATAAATAACTCCAAGAAAACAGAAATTGATCTACTCTCAACAACACTTAAAGAAATGCAAAATACAATTATGAGACAGATTTTCATTTTTCAGATTGGCAGAGATTTCAAAGATTGACAATATTTCCATCCTTGTCAATATTCATAAACAGGCAGTTTCACAGTGTCAATTTGTACAATAAAGCTGAAGCATAATTTGATTATACATTAGTTGCCCCATACCTGTGGGATATGTTCCAAGACCCCCAGTGGATGCCTGAAACCGCGAATACTACCAAATCCTAATCAACTTCTTCAACTCTGCTAGAAATGTGGCAGCAGCTTATTTGTCAACAGACACAGCCTCTCCAGTATTTTTTATATTTCTCAGTCCAAACCTATTCCTGAATCTGTGCAACTAACCCTTACTTGCAGTAAACAACCTGGTGTCACTTGTTTTGGAGGATTCCTTGCTTAAGTCTTCATATAAGCTCAACGCTTTCTAGTGCAACACCTTGCCATCAATCGGAACACATTTTCTGTCTACGTCTTCCACCCATACATTTAATGCCTTTTCCATCTTAACTAAGCACTTATCATACACAGTGACCATGACTTCCACGGTTTGAGGTGTACCAGTAAAATTAGTATGCATTTCTTTTTCCTTCTCCACAATTTCACACATAGAAAACTCATTCTTACTATAAATCTTAGCAACCTCAGCATACAATTCTTTTCTTTCCTAATTAAGTTGAAAATTTTCACCTTTTCATTTAAAGGAAGCACATTATGGCTTCTCTCTGGCATATATGAATTGCCAGCATCACTACACTTGTGCTCTGGTGTCGATGTTAAGTAAAATAAAGGTTACTTGAACATAAGCAGTGTGATGCTGTGACCATCGATCTGATAACCGAGAAGGCTACTAAGCGACTAATGGGCAGGGAGAGTCTATAGTGTGGGGACAGTGGACAAAGGGATGAGTCACATTTCGGGCGGGGCAGCAGGACAGTGTGAGATTTCATCACGCTACTGAGAATGGTGAGAGATTGAAAACTTATGAATTGTTTATTTCCAGAATTTTCCATTTAATGTTTTTGGACCATGGTTCAACACACATAACTGAAATTGCAGGAAGCAAAACTGTGGATAAAAGAAGACTACTGTACCTATTAAAATCGTAAATATCTGTACCGAGATAAAGGTTGCATGACTAAATTTACTAAAAATGTCATTGAACCTTAAAAGTGGAGAATCTTATGGTATGTAAATTGTATCTCAATGAAATTGTTTTTAAAAGTGATTAAAATGCCATGTCTGTTCACCTAGCAATTTCAACAAATACAAGAATTGTTTACTCAGTTGAAAAAAGGAAGTTTTCACAATAGTGTAGACTCTAATAATCATTGTAAACCATACTTTTACATGCTGAAGAATAGATATATAATTTATACTTTTGTAAACAGAAACTACTCCAAAGATGAGAACAAATACCCCATACAATCCAGTGAATTGGACTTTAAATTCCACTTGACATTCATTATACCAGGTCACCTCAGAGGCTGAATAAATAGAAGCAAGGTTGAAAGTCCCCCAGGAATAAAGACAGTCCCCAAACTCATATTAATCTTACTTTGATCACTTTCAGTTCATGAGATATTTTATCTTCTTCCACAATTGCAGTAACTTTTTGTCCAACCTTTGGAATCACACCGTCAGTCACAACATCACTACTAAAGTAGATCAAATGATCAATGAAGCCATAATCACTACAGAATTTTGTCACGACTCCCTGCACAGTTTTTAAGGTGGTGTCACCTACAAGATGGGTAAACAAAAGGTTTCATTAATCTCAAAAGCAAACATCCACTATAAATAAGCCTTACCAGAAGAAGATATGGTAGATAATGATCTAAATCTGGAAATAAACTGGGCAAGATTTGTGCTACAGATGACAATGACAGTAGAACATAGTGGTTAAGTGCACAGGCAGAATGCTTAGGTTATAATGTTGGTTCCACCATTTCTCTCTATAACAAGCACAGTGGTTCCATGCCCAAGGCAGTGGCTCTGAAGTGAAGAGCGCTGAGTCTGGAGCAAAACTGCCTAGCTTTGAATCATAGCTCTTCCTCTCACCATCTGTGTAAACCTGGGCACATTTCTTAACCTCACTGAATTTCTTTTGATATGTTAAACCAGGACAATAACAATGTCTACCTAAGAGAGTAGATCTTAAATGTTCTCACCACAAAAAAATAAGATAATTATATGAGGTGATGGAGGTTTAACTAGTCTTATTTCACAATATATACATATATCAAATCATCATTTTGTACACCTTAAACTTACACAATGTTATATGCCAATTATACCTCCATGAAGCTGGGGTAAAAGGTTATTAAAAATATTAACTGGCACATTCATGTCAACTGCTTAGAACTATGAATATCTCCCACAGTCAAGAGCATATATATTAGTTGTTGTTATGGTATCTGCATCTAGACAGTCTTTAAGCATCCATTATTGTTATATAATTTCATCATTATCAACAAAAGCCGCAGTACCTGGAGATTTTTAAACATCTCACCAGACAAAGCTCATAAAGAAATCTGGGGATTTAAATCTAGCCCAAATGTGCATCTGAAACACTCAGGTTTATTTATTTATTTATTTCTGAACAAACACAGCTAGTAAGCCATAATTTAAGATCTGAACCTAGTGAGTCAGCCTGTACAGCCCACAACATGAACCACAACACTTTAGGTGTTTCCCCAAAGATTTGGGTGAATTGACAAGATGGCTGGGGGAAATCTTGATTATAGTAACTAATGTAAACCGAAGCCAAGAAAATCCTGATCATTTGAAAAAAAAGTCAAATTTGTTAGGTGAAATCATAAAATACAAGAAAGTGGAAGAGACCAGAGTGACAACTGTCACTTAGGAACATGGAAATATGTCAAAGATTCTTCTGTGTTGTCCCATTGGTAAAAGTAAGAATAATTAGTAGACGCTGTACTGAGAGATTTTACATAAAAGTTAAGAAGCAGTCTTTGATGGTAAACTTTGCAAAGTCTCCACTACCTCTGCAGGGGTTCAATGCCACTGGCAGAGAAGCTGCAGGGAGACTCTGACACCAGGAAGGCCTGGGTCTCTGCTGGGAGAAGAATGCTGTCCAAAGAGGACTGGCTTCCAAACTGCCATCCCGAGCACACTGTGAATGTACTCCCCTGGGACGAGGCGCCTGGCGGGTGGGAGCACAGAGGTCAGGAAAGGGCTGCTGGCTCACGGTCTGGGTGGGACTAGCGCTGTGCCCCCTCTCCCTGGTTGCGTCTCCCTGACCAGGCTGTAAAATGGACTTGACAATGCTGTGACGTCTCTCGTGGGAGTTTTTTGAGGATTAAATGTCGTGAAGGCCCTTAAGGCGCTGAGCCCAGGGCTTGGCACAGACAAGTTCTGGACACACGTTAGAATTAATGCGATTCACAGCAGGGACGCGTCCCCTCCCCACCAAACCCCATATTTTAACAGATTCCCGCCAACAAAATGACACCTTCGCAGTGTCCCTTGAGTCATCCACTCAGTGCCAGACTCTGCGGCAGGTTTGTAGGATCCAAAGGTGAGCAGGATAGACACGGCCCCTGCCTTCCTAGGGGCGACACGTACATGGCTGTCCCCTTGGCTCCAAAACACATGCGCGTTTGTGAAACAAAACCAAACGCACCCTCTCCTCAGAGCGACGCCCTCTACTGGAAATACGGAGAGGAATCTGCTGCACATTCATATAATATGTGCACAATGTATGTACCAAAGGCATCTGAGGAAATGCAAGAGTGGAGCACAGCACCCCAAGGGCCTTCTCTGTCTACACCTTCGCTACTTTGGATTTGAAAATCCCAGGGGCTCAGAAACTCGGATACGTCCCGACCCCACACAAGATGGCGTTACCCTCTCAGCCCTAGTGGCCCAGAACCAGGAGTGGGGCATGCCTCTAGGTTCAGGCCTCCGGGGAGGAAAGGATAAGTTGAGTACCTTCCAAGAGCTTCAGATGCTGCTCTTTCTTAGCCTCCGATGAGTCCACTCTCCTACAGAAAGCAAGAGCCCTGGAAATAAACCGAAGCATGGTCCTGTCTTTAGGGTGGTCCGGGACCCCCGTGACACTAGGTGCCCCGAGACTTGCTTCTGAGTCTAGTCCTTTCTCAGAAGTCGTGCCTGCTCCTCTGCGCCACCATCCAACTTCTAATCAGAGTGGGTCACACAAGCCTTGGCCATGGCGGCCAACTGAGGAGATCTAATGTTCTGAGTGCTCATTCACCATCCAACCAATAGGGGCGTAGTGCGCTCTGCGGCTGCCACCGAGATGCGGCGGGCTAGCGAGCAGGACTCTGCGGCTCCTCCCACCACAGGCAAAAAGGGAAAAGTGGTGACTTACGGGAAATCACGTCCAGGCCGACCCCTTTTCACATTTCTTGGTTAGAGGGTCTCCTCTGTGGGCTTCTGAGGGGAGGGCGTGATGCTTGTCTTGAAAGCTGGTGCAGCGACTTCCCAGGAGGATGCAGGCAGGCTCCCAGGTGTGGAGTCCCCACGCCTCAGTGCCCGAGTTCTTTTCTTTTGCCTCTAGGTGCTCTCCACCCACCTACCCCACAACAGCCCCACTCCACAGATAGTTCAATAGTAAACTGTAAGCAACTACTTTCTGTTCAATGTTAAATTATATTATTGCTGACATAAGAACGTCCAAATCCTTAGAGAATTTTTATAAGTTTATTTGAACCAAACTGACAACATGCCAGGAAAGAAGATCTCAAATGCTTCTGCAAATGACAGCCTTGCAGTTCTTTTTACATATTTGGAATTAAAGAGGGAATTTATGGAACATTACATGAAAGTGAGAAAAAAGCAAGATGGGGAAATCTCTATTATTAGATTATAGGGTAGTTAATAAGATTGTGTACTCCCTTGACGGTGGTCTCCAGGGGTCTGAAAAAAAAAGAATTACTCTGGCATTTCAAGGGTGTTTTAACCTAGCTGCACAAGGACAATGGACAGGGTTTGCTTAAGGCAAAGAGGAACCTTTTACTAGGGAAGTTATAGGTCTGAGGTGTTACTATTCACCATGATGGCCTGCCCAGTTAGGAATTTGTGATCAGATCACCCTGTGAGGTTACTTTTGGTTACTGAGCTTGTCAGATTTATTATAGAGACCCTTTTTCATTCACATCATAATATCATAGAAAAGCCAAACTTTCATATCTACCTGGGCCTCAAAACATAGGCTGTGCCCCACTCTGCTTTGAAGCTGGGGCAAACTGGGGCTCATGCAAAGTACTCATTATGGTCCTGAAAGACACTTTTAAGTGAGGATGGCTAGGTGAAGAGGGTCAGGTCATGTAGTGCCATGCAGGGAGTCTGGATTGCATCACTACTATTTTATTTGGGGGACCATGCAACCATGGTCACATTAAGAATACTAAATGAGGATTTGGGTTGTCTTTAATGTACCACATCAAATATTTGTTTCTAAAACATTGTATAGCTCCAAGAAGCCCCATGTCCAGGTCACAGTAGAAGCTATGTCTGATTCAAGACCCAAGTGTGTCCAACTTACCCTCAAGATTGAAAAAGTTTTAGAAGCAGGGCATCCACTTCCCAAATCTCACAAAGACATAATTTAGTGGGTACTATTCTTTCAACATGATGTTGGCTAGTCAAGGGCTCCCTATGGTTTTGGGATCTAAGACAAAGACCTGAATTAGCTTCCCTGCCTCTTTTTATTACCAGTATCCATCTGGAATTTCAGGTGCTGCCTAGTGCCAGAGCTTTCTTTCTGCACCTTGAACCCCTACCCGCAATATACTGCATTGCTCCCACGTACCCACCTTCTAACACAGCCTGTCTTCTCCCCAGGGAGCCCTGGCCAGCCAAGCGCTCTAGACCCTATGGTGAAGTGAGACTGAAAGTATTTATCTATCTGTAATGGCCTCTTCTGAAACCCAGGCCCTGAAACCTTACTCCGCACTCTGCCAAATCTCCCTTTTCATGGATGTTTTCCCAACTTCTCAGGTCTCTTGGGCCATTGGTTGCCAGAGTTCCTCACTCTTGTATCCTCCTCTGGACCATCCTCACCACTCACTACCCATTGACTCAGATACATTACTCAGACACCTTATCAGTCTGCTCTCTTGGGGACCATTTATGCCTCGTCAGTCACCAAATTTTTAAAAAGCCCTCCCTCTCCAGCTCAAATACAATCACATCTTCTATTTTTACCAATATCATTAAAGCTGCTGCAGGCTGGACCTGTCACCATCTGGTTTTGACAAGCCTCGGAAATAGCTCCAGACTCCTGAGTGTAGGGCAGTGCACACGACTTCAACTGGCCCTGGACATTGGACAGCTTAATATCCAGGGCATCTAGTGGCTGCCCAGCTATTTATCAGGTTAAGAAATTTCTCTTCTACTCTCTGTTTTTTGGGTGACTTTATCATGAAAGGATGTTAGTTTACATCATGCTTTTTCTATTGAGATGATCATGTGATTTTGGCTTTTATCCTATTAATATGGTGTGCAACATCAATTTATTTTAATTTTTAACCAACCTCATTTTCCTAGAATAAATTTCACATGGTCATTGTTGTGGGCTGAATTGTGTCCCCATAAAATTCATATGCTGAAGTCCTAATTCCCAGTGCCTCAGAATGTGACTATATTTGGAGATAGGGTCTGTAAAAAGGCAATTAATTTAAAATGATGTCATTAGGATGGGCCTTGATCCAATATCACTAGTATCCTTACATGGGAAAATTTTGACACAGATTACAGATAGAGGGAATACTATATGAAGACACAGGGAGAAAATGAACATCTACAAGCTAAGGAGAGAGGCCTCAGAAAAAAATCAACCTTGCTGACATCTTGATCTTGGATGTCTAGCCTCCAAAACTGTGAGAAAATAAATTTCTGTTGTTTAAGCCACCCAGTCTGTGATACTTTGTTATGGCAGTCCGAGACAACTAATACAATTATTGTATACAATCCTTTTGTATGTTAGATCTGTTTGAGGATTTTTGCTTCTGTATTCATAAGGGACACTAGCCTGAGGTTATTTTTTTTTCTTGTAATGTTTCTGTCCAGTTTTTGTATGAGGGTAATACTAATCTCATAGAATGAGCTAAGAAGTGTTCTCTCCTCTTCTGTTTTTTGGAAGAGTTATAGAAGCATTGGTATTCATTCTTTTTAAAAAATATATGCTAGAAGTCTTGCATGATTATTTGCTAACAATAGTAAGTAGTTTTTTAATTTTAATTTTTTATTAAATTTATTGGGGTGACATTTGTTAATAAAATCATATAGGTTTCAAGTGTACTATCCAATAATACCTTCACTATGGAAAATAGTATGGGGGGTTCCTCAAAAAAATTAAGAATAGAATTACCATATAACCCAGCATTCTCTCTTCTGGGTATATACTCAAAATATTTGAAAACATTTATCTGTAAAGATCTATGCACCCCAATGTTCATTGCAGCATTATTCATGGTGGCCAAGACATGGAAACAACCAAAATATCCTTCAATAGATGATTGGATAAAGAAGATGTGGTACATATATACAATGAAATATTACTCAGCCATAAGAAAAGATGAAACACTGCCATTTGCAACAGCATGGATGGATATTGAGATAATAATGGTAAGCGAAATAAGTCAGACAAAAAAAGGTAGATTTGTAGAATTCAACAGTGAATCAGCCAATCTGAACCTTGGGCTTGTGTGTGTGTGTGTGTGTGTGTGTGTGGTATTGTGTGTGCGCGTCTTGGCTTGTGGCCGCTGCACCTGTCATTCTCTTGTTATAGGTCTATTCAGATTTTCTATTTTTTAATGAGAGTTTGTGTTTTATTTTTAATTTTTTTAGGAGCTTTATTGAGATGTAATTCACATACCATAGTAATCACCTACTTAACATAGGCAATTCAGTATCTATTTTTTCTTCAATTAGTTTTGATAGTTTTTGTCTTTCTAGAAAGTGTTTTATGTAGGTCATTTAATTTTTGGCATACAGTTGTTCAGAGCATTCTCTTACACTCTTTTTTAAAGATAGAGATGTCTTCTCTTTCATTTCTGATTTTAGTAATATGAGTCTTTTTTCTTTTTTCTTGGTCAGTCTACCTAAAGGTTTATCAATTTTCTTGATCATTGCAAAGAACCAAATTTTGGTTTCATTGATTTTCTCCATTGTTTTTCTACTCTCTATTTCATTTATTTCTGCTCTAATCTTTATAATTTCTTTTCTTCGGCTTGTTTTGGGTTTAGGTCACTCTTCTTTTTCTAGTTTCTTAAGGTGGAAGTTTAGTTATTGATTCGAGCTCTTTTCTGTCCTTGCTCTGCAATTTCTGAATTGATTCTCACCTAATACTCTTTAGTTGCTCTCACAATAAGACCCAAGACTCCAGTGGGCCCTGGGGTTGGCAGCTTTCATTTTGGGTCCTTTACACTGGATCCGCTCAGAGACACCATCACTCTGAAAGTCTCCGATGAACACACATTGCCTTGAATTGTTTATTAATTCCTCATTTGACATCTCTTCACTCCAGACACTGAGTCTCATTTCTCCATATTTCTCAGCACAAGCTGTTAGTCCCAATGCCTGGGACTCTGGTATACACCTTCATTGATTTTTATTGACTGATTGACTGACAAACTAACTGATGGACCCTTCATGCTATATGGTAACTGCCTAGTCCCTTGACCATATCCCCTTTAGAAATTCAATGAAGGCAAAACCTTGTCTGCCTTGCTCCCTGGATTAGTCAAATTAAAGAGAAAACACTGCAGGCATTTCAAAAAGGAAAAGATCTAATGCTGAAATTAGAAACTGACTAATCTGTTTAAGGTCAAGGGCTATGGGTAACAACAAAGAGTCAGGAGAGTGTAGGAATCTGTGCCAAAGCCAGAGCTTCCCTGATGTCCCAGAGCTGGAGATTGACAGGGGAATGTGAAGTCCAAGAAAGCTACAGGAACTCTACTGGCACCACCACCACCTGCCTGCAGAAAAAATTGCCATCCCTGGGCTTCCATATCACAGCAATTGCCTCTCAAAACAGGTTGTGGAACACTGCCTGCAGAGATTATGAGCTTGCAGAATGGGACCAAATAGAAACAAACTCAGGAAATATTACCTTCACTTAGTGAAGAAGTGTGTGTATTATTTGTGTGTGTGTGTGTGTGTGTGTGTGTATGCATACTGCGTGTGTATATATGTACTTGCGTATAATGATAATGTGTGTGTGTGTTCTTGTGGGCATGCAACATTTTGGGAATGGCCAATACCTATTATGGAGCCCAGTGGTAATTAATCATGGAATTTTTTCTTAATCGCTAGTATTTATTGAGTGCTTACATAATTATGACAACCAGTTACTCTGCCAAATACTTTATATTTATCCATTCATTTAATTAATTGTTGAATGTTGACTAAGATACTCTTCTGAGCACTTGAACAAAGAGACAAAATATTTGGTCCTTGTAGAACTAACATTCTCATGGGTTGAGGAAAGGGTAGTGTTAGAAACAATAAATAAGTAAAACGTATGGTATGCTGGAAAGTAATAAGTGCTATGGAAAAATATAGCAGGGTAGGTGGTTCTGGAGTGCTGGGGATGGGTGGCAGGTTGTATTTTAGAATAAGGTAGTCAGAATAAGCTTCATTAAGAAAATAATAGTTGAGCAAGGACTTGAAGGAGGTTAGAGAGTTAGGGAAGTAGATATTTGGAATAAGAACTATTCAGAATGAAACTTCGACATCATCCCTTTAAGATCAAGATAAAGACAAGGAAGTTCCTGAGACTGAAAGTTTTAACTAGGCTTTGTAACGTAACAAAAACCAATATATGGGTAGGAAAGGAAGATAGAAAACTGTCATTCTTTACAGATGATAAGATTTTCTACTTAGAAAGCACAAAGAATCAGATATTAATCATTGGAAATAATAAGAGAGTTTAGCAAGGATGCTAGATATAAAATCAATGTAAAAATCAATTTTATTTCTACCAAGCAGTCCAGCAGAAAAGTGGACAAGAGATTTGAAAGAAGCAATTCTTAGAGGAGAAAACCACATTGCCAATAGACATTGAAAACATACTCAGTTTCAGCAGTAACTGGATAAATGTAGATTAAACCCACAGCGACATGCCAATTCACATTTCTCAGACTGGCAAAAATTTTAATCAGTTATAACAAGAATAGGAGAGGACGTGGTCATACAACTCTTATCTGCTGATGAAAGTCATATGATTGCTGCAGACACTTTGGAAAACAAATTAGAATTAGCTGGTAAGTAATCAAGATGCACATACATTTTGACTCAGGATTCCACTCCTGAGTGTATACCATAGGGAAATCCTTGCCCATGTACATGAGCAGAGAAATATAAGCATGTTAGCGACAGCACTTTTTGTACTGACAAAGCACTAGAAATAACCCATATGTCCATCAACAGCCCAGCTTCTAGGACAGTGCCTGGTACATAATAAGCACCTAATAACTCTAGGAAGAGGGGATGCTTAGATATATAAATGTTGAATGATTCATAAAAGGGCAGACTATTCGGCCTTTTTTTCGAAGTGAAGTTCAGCACCACAGGGTTCATTCTTAATCTCCTTCTTGCTTATTTGTAATTTCTTTTTCTGACAGTGAAAAAGCTGGCTTCCAATGTCCCATGAATTTACTCTCATTTTATCGAAATGGTGTTTTGCTATGTAGATCTCATCCTATTTCTTACTTTTTTCATCTGTACATTTTTGACACATCTATGTTGCCGTGTGTATATTTAGTCTCTTACTTCCAACTACAGCATACTATTTCATTGTGTGTATCCACCTATCTTACTGACCTGTATGTGTGTGTGTGTGTGTAATCATAAAAGAGCCAGAGGGCAGTTGAACTCATCAACAGTCCCTAGGCGGAATCAACTTCAATGCCTTTGTGACTGCTGTTCCCTCAGCCTAAACAGCTCTTCTTCTAAATTCCCATGGCTATTTCCTTCCCATAGTCTGTCAGATTTCAGCTTGAATGTCACCTCCTTAGAGTTGCTTTCCCTGACCAAATTCTATAAAAGTTTTCCTCTACTGTGTAACATTCTATCACATACTCCTGCTATATTTTCTTGATGTTCCTGGTTACCAGCTGCAAAATCTTATTTATTGATTTACAAATGTATTGTATGTCTCCCCCCAACTTAAATATTAACACCTTGTGGGCAAGGATTTTGTTATTGTTCTCTGCTGTGCTTCCAGTACCTAGAACAAAGGCTGGTAGATAATCAGTGTTCAATAAATACTTGAAAAGGAATCAAATGAGAGAAGGGTAATTTCCTGGGCACTTCCAGGCAACCAATGGAGAGGATTTGGTTTCAAGGTGAGTCAGACCAAATCAGAATATTTCACTTCCCCACTTGCCTCTTAACAGTATTCATCCTTACTCCTGATAGTGTTATACGGCTGGCTCAAATTAAGACTTGAGATCCAGTCATAGATAGGCCTCTTCCTGGTTTTGTGACCTGCCCACAGGGCTCAGGCTATGACAACAACTTGTAGGTGAAATCATCCAATAACTTGGAGTTTCTGTAAAATTGGTTAATTCCCTGGTGTAGATGAATTGCAGTCTGTAGTAAAATGATGTTCCCAAAGCTACAAAGGCTCTGCAAAAGACAGTGGGGGATGGTTTGAACGTGCGGGGCCTTCGGATGGGCCTTCTGTACAAAATCAGCACAGCCATCCAGACGCACCAGCCCTCCACTTCCCTCCAGGGCAGCAAGGCCTTCCAATGGGCTCAGGCCTTCCATCTCTGCTCTTACGAGCCCAGGGTTGCTGGCGGGGTAGTGCCATGGGCGGGGCTATGCCAGAGGTGCGGGTGCCGCAGGCGGGGTATATCTGCTACTGCAGATCTGTGGCTCTCGGGAAAAGGCGTGGATACGGCAGGGGCGGAGCTGCGCGAGCGAGGAGGTGGGAGGAGGAGGGACAGTGGCTGCGGCGGGGGCGGCTGACCAAGTCCAAGCAGCTCGGAGACCGAGGCGGGACAGGGTCGGACGAGAGCGCCGGGGGCCGGCTGGAGCTCCAGGCCTCCCGTCTACCTGCCAGCCCGCTCGCGCTCCTGCGGGTCGGCGGGGCCTGCGCCTGCCAGGCCCATGGCTGCGTCGGCGGCTCTGTCAGCAGCGGCGGCGGCGGCGGCCCTGTCGGGCCTGGCGGTGCGGCTGTCGCGCTCGGCTGCGACCCGCGGCTCCTACCACGCCTTCTGCAAGGGGCTCACGCGCACATTGCTCACCTTCTTCGACCTGGCCTGGCGGCTGCGCATGAACTTCCCCTACTTCTACGTCGTGGCCTCGGTGATGCTCAACGTCCGCCTGCAGGTGCGGATCGAGTGAGCGCCCGTGGCCACAGCGGCGAGTCCGGAGGGTCCCGCGCCCGCGCTCTCGCACGCCCGCGCGACTAGGGGCGCCGGCATGGAGGACGGCGGGGTCGCCCGGGTAGCCGGGACGCTGCAGGGGGCGGAGTCGGGGCGCCCTGGGCCCCTGCACCCTAGACCTCCGCGGGAGGACGCCGGCCACCGAGCCACCGAGCCCACTGAGCCCCGGACCCAGCCGTGACCCGCACACACGCGTCACGGCCGGTGCCGGATTGCACGGGAACTCACAAAACGGGCCTTTTCCCTCGAGCTCGAGGAAATTATCTGAGTGTGGCTGACCTGTTGCCTCACCTTGGCCGAAGGTGGAAACCAGAAGGAAGAAATTGTGCTGCAGGGACTTGCTCTGACTGGGCCTGACCTAAAAGGTAGGCGGCCAAAGGTTGGACCTGCGGGCTGGAGGGAGCGGTTGCCGTGACATCTAGACGTCCAGACCCTTTGGGGGTTTGGGGAAAATATGGAAGGGACCCGAAGAAGCCAGTGCAGAGAGCTCCAGAGCCGAGCAGAGGCAGGCACAGCCTCCGCAGGCTCTCCGAGCCCCTTGTCACGATTCCAAGATGGGGGTGAGGGACGGCGGTGGCTTGTGCATCGTGCATATCAGAGGTTCAGCCCATCACCAACAGAGACCAGGGCGTCCCGCCTGCCCACGACCCAGTCCCCGCCCCTCTTTCCCCAGAGGCCGCGATGGAGTCACCTGAGCCAGAGGAAATGGGAGGGAATGGGCTGGGGTGGCCCCCGGGGAGGCCCTAGAAGAGAAAAGATGCTGCCAGCCTTCTCTACCTCCTGGGTAGGAAGCCATAAAGGATGGTTGTGTTCTTGGCCAAACCGCAGATCTGTCTCCTTCTCAGCTCTCAGGCCCCTGGGCTCTCTGCAGCTCCCTGCACCCTGTCTTCCCGGCTGGAGGGCGGGGGCTTCTGTCTGCCTGCCCCTGCTGCCCCTTTTGCGCTCTCTCCTCTCTGAGGGCATCCTCCCAAGCTCTGCATGGGAGGCAGGGGAGAAGAGGAAAGACACCTTCGTCCCTACCCCCACCCCCACAGTCTTACTCTTACCCCATCTCCGCCATGCTCCCTCCAGCCCTCCCGGTGCAACAGAATGCCATCCTCCAGCACTGATGGCCTCCAGCATCCCCCTGTGGACCCAAAGAATCTGGAAAATGGCGATTTCCTTGAGCAGAGGGCAGCTCTTGGGCTCGGGTGGAGAGAGCAGATGCAGTAGGGGCTTGTAGAGGAGGCGATACTTGGGGAACTGGGAACTCTTTGGGAGGGGAGGCAACTCTCAAGTCTCCATTTCTTTTTTTCTTCCAGGGACTGGTGTTTGTATGTGGTTACTCTCTCCTTCTCTGGCCTCAAGAGTCAGATTCGTGCCCACGGGCACCCCTGGCCCAAGAGCTTCCCAGGAGCAACTGAGTGAACCACCTGACCAAGGAGGAGATGAGTGATCTTCCAGGCAGCGACCCCAAGGTCTGGGGTAACCCAGTGATCCAGGGCTGGCATGTGGAAGGATGGGGACCGTGTCACCTGGGCACTGAGATCTCCTAGCAACACCATGAGGGACTTTTATTCTCTTTACCTACTGACTGGAGAAACTGGCTATTGGGCGGGGCTGGGGGGTTGGGGGTGGGTGCATTTGCCCTAGTCATACAGATAAAGAGTGGTGGAGCTAAATCTGCCCCTAGGCCTGCAGTCCCCCATCCCACCCCGAGTCTTCTCCTAGACAACTGGCACAGTGTGATGGGGGAGGGGAGCACAAGGCTCCCAGAGGACTTAGAGAGAGAGAGGTACTAGGTAGGGAATGTGGGGAACTAGCTTTCCTTGGAATGGTAGGAGAGGTCAAAGGGAAGGCCAGGAGGACAGTCTGAACTGAGATGAGCCCCAGAAGCCCCTGGGGAGCTGAGGTCTACACCCACAGATCTGGGTCTGCCCACCTCTACCCTAAGCTTGACCAAGGGCTCCTCAGCAATTAGACACAAGGTTCTCAGTTTGGGTGGGGGTAGGGGCCTCTGGGTACATGATGTAACCATGAGGGTGAAGGGATAAACCTGGGGTGGGATGGGGCTAGGAACCATGCATGACCTCCTCTCTCTGTCTCTGGGCCTGAACCCATGCCCAGAATCACATGGGAGACACTCCTCTAGGATGAGCTTGGATTTGTCCTGGAGGACTGGCATGTGCTGCTGACGACTGGCATACCAGGGTGGCCAGGAGCAGTCCAGAAGGGGAGTCAAGAGAGACCCTGGCCCTCACCACCCACCCCCAGTCCCACATCAGCTCTGACACTGGTTACTCTCAGCCCAGGCACTCAGAATTCCCAGGGCTGAAAACCACAGCAGTCTGGTGGCCCCAGGGACAGAGTGGCCCGGTCTCATACCATCTGCCCTTCTCAGCTGCCCAGCTAGAACCCGGGTCCTGGGTGAAGATCACCTGCCTCACCCAGGGAACTGAGACTGGACCAAAGCCACCATGTGCCCCCTGCAGTTTCCCAGAGACAGGATTGGATGGCTTCCTTCCTTGTGCCAAGTCTCCCGGGAGCCCGCAGTCCTGGTGGCAACTCCTCCACTCCAACCCTATCCATCCAGGACCACTTCTGGGAGTCTGCCAGCCTGCCGACTCCATCCATGTATCTCTGGAGACACCCTCAGAGAAAGGAGAGCGGCACGGGCTTCATGAGTGGGGAGCAGGATGAGGGTCCTTTTGGGGGCTGATATGCTGATGTACCCCTTTCAAGCCCAGGTCTCACCGTCTGGGAAACTGGAACCCAGCTCCAGCCTCTTCCTGGGTCAGGCGGGGAGGAGGAAGACCTGAGAATGGCATGAGGAAGGCTCCCCGTGGATTCTGTGCCCTGGCCCTCAGGGAGAAATGTACATAGGAGCCTCAGGGTCCTCTGATCGCACAGATAGAGAAGCTCCACCCAATGCCAAGGGGCACAGGAAGTGGCTCTGGGTGGAGCTGCTGTGGCTGTCCCTGCTCAAGGGGAATGGGCCTTAGCCTGTGTTCCTGCCACTGCTTTTCTCATCGTTTAGGCCTTGAGTAGTGAGCTGCTTTTCCTTTCCCACCTCACCCCACTGGACCCTAGCTGCTTGATCGGTTCTCAATGCACTTTATTTATTTGCAGTCTGTTTTCCAGGCAGCGGAACTTGTATAAAATCAGAGACACCAACCCATGTAAGATGACTTTCACTTTTCTGTGTGTGTGAACTCTGTACTGGTCAGCACAATCTGGTCAGAGAAATGTTCTTGTTTCTGCTGTTGTCAAATCTTGCTGTCTAAGTTGAAAAAAAAAGTCCTTGAGTTCAAAAAAATAAAATTAAACTGGAGGCCTCCTGTTTCTGGTGTGCAATGTCCTTGGAGGAGAGCTGGCGTATTGGTGAGATAACCCCTCTGATGGCCAGGAGCTGGGGGATGGGTGCACCCTCAGAGGGCTTTAAATGGGTAGGGACAGTTCAGGAGATGCTTGAGACCTGCCTTGACCTGGACCACTGCCCCCATGAGGAGAAGGCAGCAGCAAGAGGCTTAAGAGTTGGCAACTGCCCAATTCGCAACCTTTGTCTGAATAACTTAATACCTATCTTGTCTTCATATTAGAGCTTGGTATTGGAAAGCGCTTAATTCATTTGAACGGTGAGTGTAGGCTGGGGGAAGTGAGGTGAAACAGACTGCAGATTATTCTGTGTCTTTGGAGGCCCCTTGGCAACAGCAGGTGGCAAGGTCTACATCGCCTCCTGCTGGCCAGGTGGGTGCAGAGCTTTGGAGAAACCACTGAGATGAAAGCTTCCCTTCCCTCCACTTTAAACTCCAACTGTCCCATTGGAGCTTCACTTCGTGGAACCTCCCCAGAGAAGCCATGCCAGGGGCTCTGAAGCTGCTTTAGGGGTGAGGGTGGCAGTTGGGCAAGGGGATGGTTGAGGGGGGAGCTCCATTACCCAGACAGAGCAAGGCAGGCCCACAGGCCTCAGGAGGGAGGTGCCCTGAGGAGGCAAGGTGTGGTGACACTGAGGAGCACAGCCAGGATAAGGGCACTGGGTGCACTCCTCACCTGTCACCAAGAGCTCTCCATGGGTCAGAGCACCCTGACAAGAGGGACCCTTCCAACATCTGCCAACACAGGAGAAGTGGACCCCAGTCCCTGCCAATATCCTGAGTTTCCCTCTCCTTTGTTCAGATGGTCCTATTCAATCTCTGATGGTTCCACACCCACTCCAGGGATCACGTAGCCTGGCACAACCAAGATGGGAGAGGATCAAACCAGAGCCCTAAGGCACTCTGATGAGGGAGGACCACCCTTCCTAGCTAGGGAGGGAGATGGGCAGGTATGCCCTGCTCTGGTTAAGACCTGCGTCCTGAGCCCAGCTCTTCCACCCATGACTGTGGCTCCAAGCCAGCCACGGGCACTCATGCACTTCCAGTAAGGAGCCATCAGGGTGGTTGTGGACATTCAAGATGATGATGTCTAGTCAACATTTGTCCTCAGGTGTAACCTGGAGCATCCTTGTCACTCTGAGGAGAGGAAACCAAGTGAAGGGAACTGATGTATAATGAGAGCTTATGGAGCTCCAGGCACTGTGCTGGATGGTTTGCTGCAATCATCTCATTATAACCCCTACAGTCATCTGTTGAAAGAGATCATTGAGAGGATGTGACCACCAGTTGTCCTTGAGCTGGAGCTGGGCAATCAGAGGCTCCTTACTCCAACCCGTCTTTGGAGTGTATGTTCTGCCCACTATTCCCATAGGCAGAGCCCTTTCAAAGACAAAGTCTTGAAAGAGTAAGGTGTTGAGCCCATCTGGATGTACAGGGTCCGAACCCAGTTAAAGCCTCTGCATGTTTAAGATTTTTACATATATAGGCCTTAGTGGTAAAGTGTACAGCTGAAACTTATTGGATTTCGTTAACCAATGTCACCATAAAAATAAATAAATAAATGAAAAAAAGAAAAAAATGTTTCTTACAGCTGCCCAAGACAAGCCTTGTATGTAAGCTCCCTTGCTTATTAACCTGCCCCCACCAACCTGGAGTGGCCTGCCTCTGTATTCAGTCTCTCCTTGCCCTCCATGTGCACTGCTGTTGTTAGATGCATAAAGGTTGGCTGTATATTTTCCTAATAGATATTTTCAATCCGTATAAACAACCCCTCCTTGGCATGTTTAATGTGTGAGTCTTTAATGTCTTTAAATGACATTAAACATGTCATTCTTCAGCCATTTCGCCAACTTTTCCTGGTCCTTCAGATTGGAGAATATAGCGCTCAGAAGCCAAGACCTTATTTCTATCCTTATTGAAAAGAACCCTTGAGATGACACCAGTATCTTCAGTACCAGTCCAAGAGCACAGGGATCACCCCACATTTCCCTCTCTTTCCACCTTTCCATGTTTATAGCAGCCTCTTGGCACGGAGAACCCGACCTCCCGGTACCCTCAGTATGTATCTTCACTTATTGGCGCAGTCCTCGCGTATATACTCTGACCCGGTGGGGCAGCCTTTCCACTGGGCGCTAATTCACCCCTCTCACGGGCCCTGGCTTCCACCTGGCCACCGTCACACCCTTTTGGGGCAGGTTCGCAGCCCACCCACCGTCCTACCCGCGGTGCCCTGCGCTCTGAGGAAGGAGCTGGGAGAGAAAAGGGCTAGCAGCGGCCTTCGATGGTAAACTTTGCAAAGTCTCCGCTACCTCTGCAGGGGTTCAACGCCACTGGCAGAGAAGCTGCAGGGCGACTCTGACACCAGGAAGGCCTGGGTCTCTGCTGGGAGAAGAATGCTGTCCAAAGAGGACTGGCTTCCAAACTGCCATCCCGAGCACACTGTGAATGTACTCCCCTGGGACGAGGCGCCTCGCGGGTGGGAGCACAGAGGTCAGGAAAGGGCTGCTGGCTCACGGTCTGGGTGGGACTAGCGCTGTGCCCCCTCTCCCTGGTTGCGTCTCCCTGACCAGGCTGTAAAATGGACTTGACAATGCTGTGACGTCTCTCGTGGGAGTTTTTTGAGGATTAAATGTCGTGAAGGCCCTTAAGGCGCTGAGCCCAGGGCTTGGCACAGACAAGTTCTGGACACACGTTAGAATTAATGCGATTCACAGCAGGGACGCGTCCCCTCCCCACCAAACCCCATATTTTAACAGATTCCCGCCAACAAAATGACACCTTCGCAGTGTCCCTTGAGTCATCCACTCAGTGCCAGACTCTGCGGCAGGTTTGTAGGATCCAAAGGTGAGGAGGATAGACACGGCCCCTGCCCTCCTAGGGGCGACACGTACATGGCTGTCCCCTTGGCTCCAAAACACATGCGCGTTTGTGAAACAAAACCAAACGCACCCTCTCCTCAGAGCGACGCCCTCTACTGGAAATATGGAGAGGAATCTGCTGCAGGAGTTCTGGGGAAATGCCTGGGAGGGAAGCTCCCCCAGAGTCCTTGCCTGCCACCACCTTAGGCAGTTTGGAGGGACAGGGCAGTCTGGGGCTCGGGTGGAGGCAGGCCCAGATCTCAAGGACTGGAGCGCTGGGGGAGCGCCCCTTGCACACGAGTTGGAACCGCCCCCAGCCAACCAGACCAGGGGTGAGGAGCCTGCTGGGGAGGGTCCTTGCGTGGGGGATGAGGGGACTGAGGGGTGCCTGGCGGAACTCGGCTGCCTCAGGTGCTCTCCCTTCGTAGAGCCCACCCTCCTCCAGAAGAAGCCACAGCCCTGGTCAGAGAAGTCTGAGCATGGTCCTGCTGAGGTAGGACTTACCTCAGGACTGCTCCCCAGAGCTACCTGAACAATAACTTTGACTTAGTGATGCAGTTTTGTAGTTTAAAAATTCCTGCTAAAGTGGAAAATAAAGGGAATTGGGAAAGTCCCTAACATAGGCATGCGCAGAGGAACAGCTGGTGTGACCTAGAATTCACCTTTGCTTCATTATACGATCATTATAATAAATTAGCATTGGGGTTAAGGCTGTACCCATTATGCATCTGATGCCCTGACAGTTCCGAAAAAGCCCACACATGGTAAGAAAAGGGGCACCTCCTTAATTCCAGAAAAAGAACCACCTTCTTTCCAAAAAGCAACCACCCTAAATCATGAATATTCTACCCCTTAGTTATATTAATGGATGAAATCCCCAAACCCACAACAGGCCCATGCAGCAGCTCTCCCTTGAGCCTGCCCGCTCTCCCATCTGAGCGTGTAGTTCTGCTTTGGCAGAAGTCTTTGGGACTGACGACTTTTGGCAGCTTGCTTCCCCTTTTGAGACTGAGCTTACTTTGTCCTGAAGGCTGATAGCTCCTGGCGGCCTATTCACCCTTCTAAAGGTGTACTTTCTCCTTTAATAAGGCTACCTTGTACACAATTTCTGGGTGTCTGCCTTCAATTCTTTGTCGACCAGATGCCAATAACTGAGGTCCAGGAGTTCCAGGACTCCCCAGAACCGATAACACTGCTATCACCATGGCCTGAACACTCGCCATACAAGACAAGCACGAGGCCTGCCTCTGTTGCAGCCACTGCCTCGCAGAGGGCCTCCAGTCAGGCCCAGGAATCCTGCTTCTGTCCCTCAGCCTCTATGCAACTCAACGGACTCGCTGCCATTCCAAGAGTTCACCTGGGCGGCAAGATCTCTGTCCCTAAGTGCGCAACGCGTAGAGTCCACCAATGGTCTAACCAATGGGGATGCAGCGAATGAGCTCCTGCGGCCACTAAGAGGCGGTGGGCGGGACCATCCTGGCTTCTCCCAGCACCCGCGAAGGCGCAAACCTAATGGCCATAGGGAGGTGGACTGGGGTCTGGGCCTTGTGTGTGCTTCAGGGGCTAGGGGTTCTCCTCTGTGAGGTCCATAAGAGAATGGGAGCCTGGCATGGAGAGCGTGGCTTTTTGAGCAGGGCTGCAGTCTTAGAAAAGGCTGGTGACACTAGGATTCTCTTTCTCCTGCCTCATGGACAATATCCGCTGTGAATGGGAAGTCCAAGACCAGGCAAGGCCGAGTATAAACACCCTAGAGATACATAGCATGACCAAGTGGGAATTATCCCAGGAATGCAAAGTTGGTTTAACATCTGAAAATGAATTACACACCATATTAATAGTACTAGGTAGGGAACCATGAGCATTGCGATAGATGCAAAAAACAGACTAGACAAAACCCACCACCCATTCATGATAAAAATTTGCAATGAATTTGTAATAGAAGGGAACTTCCTCAACCTGACAGTGTCTACATAAGCTCACAGTGTGCATAATTCTTAATGGCGAAAGAATGAAAGTTTTCCCTACTATTGGGATTAATGCAAGATGTCCACTTTCACCTTTTCTATTCAGCATTGTACTGGAGACTCTAGCCAGTGGAATAAGCACCTACCCATCAAAACAAAACAATCCTGATTAGAAAGGTAGAAATAAAACTTTCTTTATTCACAGATGATCCTATATGGAGAAAATATCAAGAAATACACAAACACAAAGCTACTAGACCCATAAACAAATTTAGCAAGGTCAGAGGACACATGATGACTATTAAAATATCGATTGTATTTCTAAATACTGGTAACAAATTCCAAAAATGAGATTAAGAAAATAATTTGATTCACAATAACCTTAAAAAGAATAAAACAAAACACTTAAGGATAAATCAGATAAAATATGTACAAAACTTGCAAACTGAAAATTACAAAACAGTACTGGGAAGATTTAAAGAAGCTCTAAATAGAGACATTTCACAGATTGGATGACTCAATATTCTTAAGATGGCAATCTTTCCCAAATTTACTTGTATATTATTATATCTATCAATATATCAGCTGACTTTTCTATAGAAATTGACAAGCTGATCTTAAAATGAATGTGGAAATGTTATTACCTTAAATAATGAAAATATTTTGAAAAAGAAAAAGTTGAAAGACTTACCGTGCCTTTTTCCAAACTTATTATAAAGCCACAGTAATTAAGACAGTGTGATATTGGTGCAGAGATAGGTGCATAGATTAATGAAACAGATTGAGAGACTATAAACAAATCCTTAGATTTATGATTAAGTGATTTCTTATTGTAGCAAAATACATATAATATAAAACATAACATAACATATAAAACATATATCAGAAAATTTGCCATTTTAACCATTTTTAAGTAGACAATTCAGTGGCCGAAGTACATTTACAATGTTGTGCATCCATCACCACTACCTAGTTCCAGAACATTTTCAACACCCTAAATGCCATACCCATTAAGCGGTCATTCCCCATTCTTTCCCTACTTCAGCCTTTGTAAAACACAAATATCCTTTCTGTCTCTATGTATATACCTATTATGAATATTTCATAAAAATGGAATCATATGATATGGGACCTTTTATGTCTTGCCTCTTTAATATAGCATAATGTTTTGGAAGTTCATCTGCATTGTTAAATGCATCAGTACTTCATTCCTTTTAATGATTGAATTGTATTCCATTGTATGGACATACTACTTTCGTTTATTCATTCATATGCTGGTGGACATTTGTATTGTCCTCACCTTTTGGCCATTTTGAACCATGCTACTATGAACATTCATGTACATGCTTTGTTTAAACATCTGATTTCAACATTTTGGGTCCATATCTAGGAGTGGCATTACTGGATCACATGGTAATTCTATGTTTAATGTATTGAGGAACCACCAAAACTGTTTAACATAGAGGATGCACCATTTTACATTCCCACTAGTAATATATGATGGTTCTAATTTTTACACATCTTCTCCAACACTTATTTTTTTTAAAAAAATTATGGCTATCTTAGTGGTTGTGAAGTAGTATCTTGTATTTTTAATTGCTTTTCCCTAATGACTAATGATGTCGAGTATCCTTTAATTTGCTTATTGGCCATTTGTATATCTTCTTTGTAGAAATATTATGTACTTAGAGATAAATTTGACAAAAGACATGCAATACCTGTACACTGAAAATTACAAAATAAATTAAAGAATACATACATAAATAAGTGGAAAAATATACAATGCTCACAGATTTGAAGACTCAATATTGTTAAATGTCAACGCTACCAAACTGATCTACAGATTCAATGCATTACCAATAAAGTCACAGCAGGACTTTTTAAAGAAATTGACAGGTGATTCTAACAACTACATAGAATTTTGAAAAAGAACAAAGTTGAAGGACTTATACTACGTAGTTTCAAGATTTACTATAGGACAGCAGTACTCCAGGCAGTGTGGTATTGCATAAAGATAGAGATCAATGGAACAGAACAGAGAGTTCAAAATATACCCACAACTATATGGATAATTGACTTTTGACAGAGATGTCAAGATAATCCATTAGAGAAAGGATAATATTTTCAACAAATAGTACTGGAAACATTGGGAAATCATATCTTTGAAAAAAAAACATGACCCTTACCTCACATCATACACAAAAATTAACTCAAAGTTATGACATGCACGTAAGAGACATAACCATAACACACACCGCCTGTGAGTTACTGCAGTTGGAGGATTCACTGCAGACACACTTTTCCCTGATGACAAACGTGGAAGTCAGACCATATAACCCCAGGAATCAAGTGAAATTGCTAAAGCAGAGGCTCTACGGCCTCACAGTGACTCCACCTCCCCCACTCCCTTCCGGTGCCCCAAGACCTTCCTTCTCTTTTTTCGCCTTATTAAAACCCGCTGTACACGTGCGACTGTCCCTCTCACTGTAGCCTTGGCAACACCCACCTCGGGCTTTCTGATGTAGTTCAAGGGAGCAACCAGTAGATGGCGATATTCCATTAGCTCAGGCCATACACATGGCATAGCAAGGAGCAAGCATCTCACCCAGCTTTGACAGTCAACTTTCTGCGCATGAATAAACCACGAGGGTGAGATATATAGGTTTCCAAAAGTTATACGGGCTGCAAGACCTTGAATAAATCAAAACCTCTGAAATGATCACGTGCTTCTGATCTCTATGCACGCTACAGCAGAGATTCGCAGATATGGCCGGGGAGCAGCCCCTTCCCCCTCGCCCGTAAGTCAGTCACCAGGGTCTTTTCAGCACACTAGCAATACTGGGAGATGGTCAGTTCCGTCTTTAAAATGGGCTCGATGCGGTTGGAGTAGGCTTAGAAGGGGAAGCCAGCTGCAGTTGAACCCTGGCTCTCCAGGTGATGAGCAGAGGGACTTTGGCCAGGTCTCTCGCACTCTCTGAGTTTCATTTTCTTCACTTGCAAAACGATTAGAAATTCAGAGTTTCTGTGAGGAATCGGTGAAACAATGCACATCACTCAGTAAGCACAGAGCACAGTGCCTGACATGTGGAAGCGGTCAGTAAAGGAGGACTAGTCTTTATTAGCTGTTAGCTTTATTCATCATAGGAGCTGTTCAGTCTCAGGGACATCCAAAGGCAACGCCGTATCAGTGCCAAGGGCACGAACTTTGTCGTTAGATACAGCAGCTCTACCACTTAATAAGGGCTGTGAGAACACGGCTCGGCTCGGCCTCTCTGAGCCCCAGCTTCGTGACTGGTAAAATCAGCATGTGCGTTACCCACCTCCCAGGCTGTCCCGGGGATCAGACACCACCGCGGTGTGCGTGTGGACGTGCCCGGTGTGTAGGACGGGCTCCATTGGCGGGGGGGTGGGGAGCTGCCGTGGCAACCCGCCCAACAGGAGCACCGGCACGGAGCATCACCCACCACGGAAACAGCTCATTCCTTGTGCCTTGTCTGACCCTTGTTCATCTCTTTTGCATCAGCTCACACTCCGTTGCACAGAACAGGTAGCAGATATCCAGAGGGAGAAAAAGAGAAAAAAGAAAAAAGGAAACATGAAACAGAGGCAATTCTTTCCATCAAAAATGTCCTGGCTTTGGAAAAGACAGCCACTCTATGACTTGGGTGGTCATCTTACAGCTTAGATCCACACCGAGCCTCCCTGGAGCTCACAGCCTTCCCCCGGGGGCGCCCAGCTTTGCGGGAAACATCCGGGATCCTTGTATGCCCGAATCTTTGGCCTCCTGCAGCCACAGAGCAAGCGTCTTGGCGCTGACTCTCCTGGAGAGTGTCTCTGGGAGGACAACTGAAGGACAAGAACCAGGCCACATTTCTGTTCCCACACTGTTCCTTCCTGTGACTTTGCCTTTTCCCTTGCCAAGAAGAAGCGGATCTTGTAATGTTTAGCGAAGTTTCCTATTCCTGCTTCCCGAGAACTCTCCTAACCAAGCCCACTTATTCCCCACTGGTCAATTCAGCCCAGCCAGTGAGGCTGTGGAACGGGGCTTGTTTATAGTGAAAAGAATTTTGAATCCCAGCATTTCAGAGATCAAAGATGATCTTTATGTCTCCTTGTTGTTGCTTTTTGTTTGATTTGGTTTGGTTTCATCATCATCTCTAAAGATATTTATTGGACACTGAAGAGGAACAAGGCCCTAGTTTAGGCACGTTATAGTACTGGATTCCACATGCTTTTTATAGAACAGTATAGATGAAACAGAAAGGCTAATGTCAGGTAAAACATAAGGCATTCAAGAAAGAACTAAAAATTTTGTTTGTAATTTTGAAAGGTCCCCCTGACAATCTTTCAAATCTGGCTTTAAGTAGAGCAGTAGAATAAATGCAGTTAAAATTACACCACAAAGATAGTCAAGGCATAGTTGGAGGGGAGGAAATATGTAGGGCAAGGAGAGGCATTTCATAGACATCTCCTAAACCACTTTTCCAGTCCAAGCTGTCCTCATGTCTTGCCCAGATGATGGTGATAGCCTCTTAACTGCAAGTATTCTTGCTCCTATTCTTGTCCCTCCATTCTATATACAACAGCAAGATAGAGTTTTTCTAAAAACATGAAGCATATTTCTTCTCTTCCTAAAGCCTTATGACTTCATACTTAGACTATGCCACAAATTCCATCCTTGTGTTGTTTCTCTTGTGCTCTCTGCCAACGATCCTGCCACATGTGCCTTGGGAGGAGCCGTCCCTTTTTAATGGAAAGCCTCATCCTAACCATCTCATGGGACATCTTTCTTGTCATTCAGAACTCAGCTTAAAGTACCATCTTCAAGTGACCTTTCCTGACCACCCTCTGCCAAGCTTGCTTATTGATTGTCTGTCTCTCTCTAGAGAATAGTAACCCCAGGAGAGCAGTGTCCTTGTCTGTCCTGCCCCCCTGTTATCTCCAACACTTAGAACACTGCCTGACACATAACAACTGACTGATAAATATTGGTTTAATAATGATCTAGATAATCCCACTATATTTTTTCCCTTTCCTTAAACATACAGCGATTCTCCACCTGGTTTTGTGACATTTTATGATGACTTTAAGCTTATGAGTGGAAAAAGGAATCAGATACGAATTCTTGTTCTTGACAAATGTTGGATAAGTGCTTTGGCTTTTCTAAACTTCAGCTCTACTTAAGTCCTACTTACCTCGAAGGCCGTGAGGATTAGATAATAAATGAAAGTGAAAGCTCTTATGAACTGCAAAGCACTGTACTAGACCACAAGAGTGGAAAGATGATGAAAAGGAAGTCCAGAAAAATTAAGTGATAGCAGTGAACAGAGATTTGTCCACTGTACTAACCTGTAAAGCACAAATATTAAACAATATGTAAATGCATTAATTTATGTAAGTAAAATACCAATACAACACTCTTAGAAGAGGGAATAGATGTTGAACTATATTGATAAACTTTTTTAAATGGGGTTTTTCCCTTTTTTAAAATTTTCTCTCCTGTTTCTCAAATTGCTTGGCCTTGAGAACTTTAAATAAGCTTATAGCACCCTTGTCAATGTTTTTTAGTCCTTCCCTACAGTCTGTACTACATGAACTCCCTTCAAATATACAATAGTATTATTTATAATCTTTTGACTTTTTTACTTGGGATAGAAATTTCAGAAATTCTATTCAAATAATAAATTACCCCAATTATTTTAAATTTCAATAGTGACTATAGAATTATATTATAATGTGTCAGAAATGTCTTGACTCTTTTAGGCATTTGGAGCTTTTCATAGAGACAGCACAGCAGTTCCAGCACTCTAAGCTCTGGAGTTAGGTGCCTGAGATTGGAATTCCAACTCTCACTTACTAATAGTGACTCTGATCAATTACTCAACTTCTCAAAGCTCAGGTCTCCTATTTAAAATATAGGGCTAGTAAAAATCTGTCTCACAAGGTTGTTGGGAGCATTCAGTGAAAATCATATTTGTGTAATGCCTCACACAGTAAATGCTTAGAATTTTGCTTCTTAGATTCTTAGATCAATGAAATGTTTCAGGTTTTCTCAGTTATATTCTATATCTGTCATTCAGTAGTTTAAACATTTGACTTACTAGGAGCATGAAAAACAAAGACATAACTAGTTCTTACTGTATGCTAATGTTAAAGTGTACTTAAACATTTTGAAGGACACTGTCCCATATGTGTTAAAAATTAATTTTACTATAAAATCTGAATTATATGAAGTTGAAAACCTGAAAAAAAGGACTATCCTCAACTGCCACTGTTTGTTTAACTTACCGTTATATTCGATTAGAGTCAGAATAAACTTTATTTCAAAATATCATTTTCATTTTATGAAAATGTCAAAATCCAACAAGATCAGAAATACAAATATATTTTCCTGGGCTTTCACATCTGTTGATGTTTATTTGCAATCTGTTTTTTAATACAATTTACAACCTCACCCCAATTTCCAGTCTTATTACATAAGTGCTAAGTGGCAGAAAAGTCTGGAATAAATGCATCCAAAAAATTTTTTAAAAGGCAAAGCTGTGAAATTTAGTCACATACAACAGGTTCTGTGAGGGTGGAGCAAGTGTCTGGGAAATAAAATAGAATAAGAAACATGGAAAGTTTTAAAGTTCTTTCAATGATCTTTGTCTTTTGCTCCATGGTTTAAAGACATACATGAACTAAAAGTAATTGAAATTTCTCTTTTTGTCAATAGTCTCTGTACAGCTCATCTACTTCCTCATCTGTAAACTGATCTCTTAATGTTATAGCAGCTCAGATAACCTTCCTAAATGGTGCCTGTTGCTTCTTCATCAAAGCAAACAAAAGCATTTCTGATGACATCTTCTTGATCTATGCCACTTAACTTTTCACCAAACACCACAAGGAGAAAGGTAAAATTTATGAACCCTGGGGCCTCATTCCTCATGGCATTGAAGTATGCAACAGCTGAGTACTTCCCTAGAGAAGCAAGCATATCATGCAAATGTTCCTTGTCAAGGAAACCATCTCTGTTCTGATCCTTCATTTTGAAGGCCTCTTCAAACCCTTGAATCTGGCTAGTCAAACTGGGCAAAAATGTTTTTTTGGATGCTGTGCATTGATAGCACTTCTTGGTGGTCTTTGTCTTTGCTTTTTAGTTTGACATGGTGGCTGTTTAATTCTGGGACTCTGTTCTTCATAAGTTGTAATGCAGTTCACTTATCCAAACTCAGTCTCATTAAAGCAGAAATGAATATTGAGTCAGACATCATGGAAGTTGTTTCATTCAACAGAGCCTGAGGCCAGACACCAGAACTGGGGCTTCCCTGGTTCTTAAATATCAGTTTTATATGAAATGAGATTGACAAAATGGTGATACTCGTGGGGTAGTGGGTATGCAAATTTCTTATACTTTTCTTTCAAATTTGGTGAATGTATGAAAATTTTCACGATAAAAATAGGTTAAAATATTCCCTCCTTCAGAAGGATTGTAATCCAATGGTTTTCTACCACTTTAAAAAAAATAAACAAAAGAATCCCTTGTACTTTTCAAATAAAATCTCAGATGGAACCCTAATATGTAAAACAAATCAAAAGCCAGCTGCTTTGACTGATGGCTGAGAAGCGGCTAGTGATTACAATCCTACCTCTTGCTTTTCCATCCACACCAGTGGAGAGAGCCCTTGAGCCACTCTGTAGTCCTCTATGCTTACTTGCTACTCAAGCAAGCAACATCAGGGGCTAGCAACATCAGCATTACCTTAGAGCTTGTGAGTCTGAAGCCCCCATCCCAGACCTACTGAATCAGAATCTGCATTTTAACGAGATGCCTCAGTGATTCAAGTGCACATTAGAGTTTGAGAAGCACAGTTCTATGGTAGCTTGAGTTTCCAGAGGTTGGCATAAGTGAAGTTCTTTATTTTACAAATAAATTAAAGAAGGCTCACAATCTTGTGCACAAAGCCATATCACTACTGGGTGGGAGAGCCAAGATAGAAACCAGGTTGCCTGACTTTCAGCTCAGGCATTTCTATACTACTCTTGCCAATTGCACCCTGTGGCCGATCCCCCTATGGTCTCAGAGGCCAGGCTCATGCTTTGTTTCTGGGACCAAGCCCCAGCCTTGTGCCTGGTGCCCATAGCAGGGCTCTTCTCCCATATCCTTGCATCTAAATCCATGACTTGCTTCCTTATCTCTAACACCAAGTTTCTCCAGAACTGGAGTCAAAACTTATCCCCACTACTCTCCCCTCTCAACACATTCCTCACTCCGGTCCTTGCTAGAAACTGTTTTTGATAAGTCTGGCAGCCTAATAAGTAAAAGTCTAGGGGGGTAGGCATTTGACATTGAGAAATCCTGAGACTGGTTGAAGTTCAAGACTGGGATTCCAGTTTCTCACAAGAATTAGGATGAGCAACGTGGGGACTGCTATCTACTTCTGCTTCTTGGTTAGAGTGCTCTTTGGAAATATGATCATCTATTGCTTCTGCTGAAGGCGAAGCTGTTAGGCAGGGCAGCTGTCACCCACAACAAACATTTCAGGCCTGTTCCTTCTAAAGATAATTTTAAAACATAATGGATACATCCTTATATTCTTAAATAGAAAGCCTTAGTTTCTTAACTTTTGATCCCAAAACAACTCACACTGAGGCTGTGAATGTTCAATGCAGGCCTTGTCTTGGACCACACTGGCCTGGGCAAAACAAGGAGTAGTGGCTCATGGTGGTTGTGGTGTGCCCTGACCCAGGACTACATCAATGGATTCCTCTGTAAAGTCCTGGTACCCTGTTGCCAGCAGCAGGCTGGCACTGTATATTTAATTGGATTTTCCATACACATCTGAAATGCAACAGTTTACCAGCAGATAGAGATGAGGAGGGAAGAAAACAAATCCCAGGATTTCTTTCTTCTTCCTTCATTCTAACAAATTTAAATCTCTGAGTCATGCTAGCTTTGCCTCAGGAGTCTCAGAACTCACTGAGTAGAAAAAGAAGCTGGGAAGAAGCCTTCTGATTAGTATCAAGGTATATTTTTCTCATCATAAATTGGATATGGGTATGTATCAGGGGAGGAGCACCCTACATTTTGAAATGACTTGAAGATTTTTTGGACATTATTTGCTAGAGATGAATAATTTATGTTAAAGAACTGAGCATTTCCACAATTCAAGTCCATGAATGTGTCTAATTGTGGAAAGCTGGCAAACTTTTAACGCTCTTGGGTTCTTTCTGTACCTTTTCTAGCCAAAATGAGGCCGTCTCATATACTGTATCCATGAATGAAAGATATGTTACTCTGCTGGGAAAGAAGACAATGGTCCTTGTGCTTGTGAGATTAACTGGGGTGGGTTATTACTAGCCACCTATGCTTGCTGATTAGTAGAAGAAACCTTCATCTTTCCAGTGAGGTTTTAAGAATTTGAGATAAATCACAGGATATCTCAGGGGTTCCTATTGGATTTTAGTATTCAAAGAAGAGTGTGACTGGGGATGTGCAGTATTTAGAGTTGTTTATGTCCCTTGATATCTGTGTCAGGTTCTTAGAATAACATGAAAGTGACGGCTAAAATCTCTACGGCCCCTGGGTAAAACCGTAGTTTTACCTCAGAACAATGATCTCTTAAATAGAATAATTTCTCCAGGCTTTTGTAAATTATGTGGGCCCACTACTATTTTGGTGGAGAATAATAAGTGCTACTATGAAAAAAAAATTCCTCACCACCTGGCCAATTCCCAACAAAACTGACTCCATTATTGCAAAGCCCCTTAAATGTCCTGGATAAAGTGTGTCCTTCTTGAACTGGGGCCTTGGCAGAGAAAGGGGCATGCCAAGGAGAAGAAGCACAACAAGAATCTGGGAACAGGTTATCTGGGTTCTTTGCTCTAGGTCTAAACTAGGCTGCAATTTCCATCTGAGGCTCAGGGTTCTCTTCCAAGCTCACTGGCTGATGACAGAACTTCTTTCTTGGTAGTTTTAGGACTTTGTTGCTGGCTGTCAGCAGGAGGTCACTTTCAGCTCCTAGAGACAGACCACAGTTCCTTGCCAAGTGACCCCCATATTTTTTAAAAAGAGAATTACAAAAGTCTTGGATAGTGGTGGGAAGTCTGGAATAGCAGAGTGAAGGCTTGCTTCATAAACCTGCTCCTCCATAACAGCAACAAAAACATCCGCTTGTTCAGACTCTGGAAGTCAATGAAAGGCTTGCAACAATGTGAGACGTTTTTATTTAAAAAAAAAAACCGCTGAATCTCAATAAGAACAGTAGGTTTTATGTCTTTTTAACTTGGACTATTCCCATCACCTTCTCCCCAGTTTCACAGGAGCCTTAAAATCCAACAGCCTCAAAATCCAGCAGCCTCACAATCACAGTGGCTATGAAAACCATCAACCTGAATAATGAACAACAACTACCAAAAAAAGTAAAAATGGAAACAGCCCAAATGTCTTTCCATTAATAGTATTGACCCCAAGAATGAATGTACCTGTTGAGAAGGGCTCCTGGTGGCTAATTGGGCTCAAACAGAGGCTAGTAACCATTGCTAAACAAGGGCCTCTCATATAGGCCACACTTTAGGGAGAAGGCTAAACTGAACTGCCTGCCTCCCACACTGAACTGCCTGCCTGTACTATGTTCCTGTTTTCTGAGCCAACCCTTATAAAGTAGTTCCTGAAATTGTATTACAACCAAAAGGACTGAGACTTTCCTCATCCAATTGGAGCTACACAGCTATATCGCATTAGCATCTTCACTGACCTCCATTCCAACCAATCTGGAGAACTACTTTTTAGACCAATCAAACTGTGAGTATTTGAAGTTTTTGTTTTTGTTGAGGACAGACCAGTCAGGGACCAGGGCTGGAGACTTCTCTCTGTATAAGTCAGCTCCACTCTGGCTTAGTTTCCCTTTCCACCCAAGACTGAGTTTTCTAGGAGGGGCCTCACTGGAGGGCTGCCTAGCAGCCATGTTGTTTTACAGCCCTATTATATCAAAATTGAGCTGTTTGAACTGAATAAAATTTCCTTTTTCACTGTACCCCAAATTGGGGGTTCTTTTTGGCATTAAATTGACACCAAGACCATCAGCTGACAATAGTGATTATCTCTGAGTGGGGAGTGAGATTTGATAGACTTTTGCTTTTATTCTTTATAGAAATTCTATACAATTAAATTGTTACAAGAGTGTTACTTTAAAAATTAAAAAAAAAAACACAAGGATATCTTTCCAGGATCCTCACCATGAGCACCTGGTGGGGTTCCCAGAGAGAAAGCCCATAAAAGTGTGGGATCCCCTCATGACTGTAGTCCCTAGGAGTTTTTCACTCTCACAGTAGTATATATTCAACCTTCAGCAATTTATCAAAATTCCCATTTAAGAGTCCCTACCAGTTTATGTTACCAGTGGATTCTACTCCAGCCTTTCCACTAAGAATAAAGAAGAAACTGTCAAAGAAGTAAAAGAGGAGAACAAGTTGTCACAGATTATAAGAATCTAAAGAAGAGCTCAATTTAAAAGTAGTATTTCACTGAAATTTGGAGAAACATGGTGGAGTGGGACACGTCCTCAGATCTCTCCCCTTGAAACAACAATAAGCTGAATGTCTAAAACTCAGCAAAAAACATCCAAACTGCACACCAGCACATCTGAGCATGAGATCTGCCCATAAGAGCTACCACAGATCAGAACCCTGGGTGTCGGGCAGTGGACTGGAAGAAACAAAGAAGCTGCCTTTTGCAGTCAGTGGAGCTCCCTGTGGGAGGAAGGGAAAGGGAGAAGGTGCGGTGACTTCCCTAAACAGCCCTACCTGAGAGACCTGTGAGTTCCACGTATCCAGTGGCAGGGCCCAGTCATCAGGGCAGAAGGCAGAGAAACAGGGATGGCAGAAAAGCGGAGACAGCAGAGAAATGACAGTTGATTTTTACCAGCCGCAGTTGCAAAACTGAGGCTGAGTTGCAGCCCCCATTTCCCCAACCCAGAGGGCCCCTCCCCCCATATCCTCTGAGACGGAACACCGCAGAGCCCCAGGGAAATCTGAGCAAATGCTACCGAAACTGTCGTTAACACTGACAAGGACACAGACTGAATGCAGTGAGTGCAATTAAACATCTATAAGAAAAAAAAGACATTATTAAGGCTTTATATAAAACAAGGATCCAAGAGGCTTCAAAGCCACCTGCTGGAAACCAAAAGAAAAGTGCCTTCTTTGCAGTGGGCTAAAGAGAGATCTTTATATAATAAATCTTCTTTCTGGAAAAAAAATTGGAATACATTTCCATTAATGCCCAAGAGGAGAAAAAGTCCATTAAACACCATAAACAACCAAGGTGACAAAGCACCTCAGAAAGAGAAAAATCTCTAGAAAATAAGCTTACAGACATAGAAATATGCAACTTAATGACAGAGAATTCAGGATGGTACTTCTGAAAAAACTTACTGAGTTCTGAACCAATCATATCAACAATTTTAGGAATTGAAAAAGCAACTAGATGAGCAGAATGAGTTCTTTAGCAAGGAGATTGAAACCCTCAAAAAGAACAGAATAGTTCTCCTGGAAATAAAAAAAGAAAAAAACACTACAAAAGTTGAAAAATGAAATAGCAAGCTTGGGAAATAGAGTCGACCAAATGGAGGAAAGGATCAGTGATGTTGAAGACAGAAATCTAGAAATAAATCAAAAGGAAGAAGAGAGAAACCGAAGAATGAAAAATAATGAAAGAGAAATACAAGAACTAGCTGATAACATCAGGAGAGGAACATAAGAATAATAGGCATTATCGAAGGTGAGGAAAAGGAACAGGGATTAGAAAGCATTTTCAGACAAATAGTTGACGAGAATTTCCTAAATCTAAGGAATGAGCTGGATCTTGCGATTCAAGAAGTCAACAGAAGACCCTATTATCTCAACCCCAAAAAGCCTTCTCCAAGACACATTGTTTTAAAATTATCAAAAATCAATGACAAAGACAGATTTCTCAGAGCTGCAAGGAAGAAGACAGTAAATAACAAACGAAAATGATTAGATTATCGTCGGACTTCTCAGCAAAAACCTTACAAGCCAGAAAGGAGTGGAATCAAATATTCAAACTAGTAAGTGAAAGGAACTATCAGCCTAGAATAATATATCCAGCTAAGCTCTCCTGTAGATAAAGACCTTTCCAGACACAAAAATTGAGAGAATTCTCCACTATGAGGCCTGTGCTACAGGAAATACTGAAAGGGGTCAGCACACTTAAAACAAAATGACAAAAAAAAAATACATAATTAGGAGTAAGGTGACTATCAGGCAAATAGAAGCAGAGTGCAACTCTTATGAAGAACAGGATATTATAAGCTTGAACAATAAGAAGAGAATTGCTATAGCAAAATAGTAATAAGTGTTCAGCATACATAGGGACAGATTGAGACAACAATGACTGAAAAGAGGAAGATTCAAAGATCAAAATTCACAAAGGGGAATGGAGATAAGGCATGCACAGAAGAAAATGGATGACTATATATATATATATATATATATATATATATATATATATATATATATATATATATATCTCCTTTACGTATTCATAATGGTAACCACACACCAAAGATTCAGAACTGAAGTATATAATATAAAACAAGAAGAATTAGAGGGAAAACCCACAAAAGCCAACCAAAATAAAGAAAATAGAAAGACGAGGACAAAGAAGCAATGGAAACACTGAGCTACTAGAAAGCAAAAGATAAAATGATTATAACAAGACGTCATATTTCACTAATCACCCTAAATGTAAATGGACTGAACTTACCAATAAAAAGGCACAGAGTTGAAGAATGGATCAAAAAACAAAACCCAAACATATGCTACCTCCAGGAGACACATCTCGGCTCCAAAGGCAAATATGGACTCAAAGTGAAAGGGTCAAAAATGATATTACAAGCAAATGGCATTCAGAGAACAGAGGAGCGGTACTAATATCAGACGAAATAGACTTCAAAATAAAAAAAGTAAAGAAAGATATTGAGGGACAGTTCATAATGATAAAGGAAATCATACATCAAGAGACATGACATTTAGTAATATATATATATGTATATATATATATATATATATATATATATATATATATATATATATACTCCCAATCAGGGAGCCCCAAAATAAATAAAGCAATTACTAACAAAACTAAAGGAAGAAACAGACTAAAACACAATGTTAGTAGGGGACCTAAATACCCCACTGTCGGATATGGACAGATCACCCAAACAGAAAATCAATAAGGAAAAAAAATCCTTAAATGACACATTAGATCAACTGGACATAATTGACATTTACAGAGCCTTCCATCCCCAAAGAGCTGCTTATATATTCTTCTCTAGTGCACATGGAACATTCAAAAGGATTGTCCACATACTGGGGCACAGAGACAGCTTCAACAAATATAAGAGGGTTGAAATCATACCAACCACATTTTCTGATCATAATGCTTTGAAACTAGAGATAAACAGCAAAAGGAAAGCAGGGAGAACCAAAAACACATGGAGAATAACCAACATGCTACTGAAGAATAACAGGGTCAGGGCAGAAATAAAAAGAGAGAACAAGAAATACACAGAAACGAAGGATAATGATAATATAACATATCAAAACTTTTGAGATATGGCAAAAGTAGATATAAGAGGAGAGTTCATATCATTACAGGCCTATCTCCAAAAACAAGAATGAGCTCAAATAAACAAGCTAAAACTTCATCTTAAAAAAAAAAACCTAGAAAAGGAAGAACAAATAAAGCCTAAAGTCAGCAGAAGGAAAGAAATAATCAAAATTGGAGCACAAATAAATGAAATTGAAAACAAAAAAATGATAGAAAAAATAAATGCAACAAAGAGCCGGTTCTTTGAGAAGGTTGATATGATAGACAAACACCTGGCTAGACTCATTAAAGAAAAAAGAGAAAGGACACAAATAAACAAAATCAGGGATGAAAGAGGGGGAAATTACAACTGATATTGCAGAAATTAAAAGAATCATACAAGAATACTATGAAAAAATATATAACACCAAATTTAATAACATAGAAGAAATAGACCAGTACCTAGAAAAATACAACCTTTCTAGACTGAATCAAGAAGAACTGGAAAATCTAAATAGACCAATAAGCAGTATGGAAATTGAAACAATCATCAAAAACCTACCAAAAAGTAGAAGTCCAAGACCAGATGGCTTCAACAGCGAATTCTACCTAACGTCCAAAGAAGATTTAATACCTATTCTCCTCAAACTCTTCCAAAAATTGAACAGGAGGTAATACTTCCCAACTCATTTTATGAGGCCAATATTACTCTGATACCAAAACCTGGTAAGGATAACACAAAAAAAGAAACCTACAGACCAATATCTTTCATGAACACAGATGCAAAAACCCTAAATAAGATAGTAGAGATCCGAATAGCAACATATTAAAAAGATTACATGCCACGATCAAGTGGGCTTAATCCCAGAGGCACAGGGATGGTTCGACTTATGCAAATCAATTAATGTGATACATCATATAAACAAATTAAAAATTAAGAATCATGTGGTCATATCAATAGATGCAGAAAAAGCCTTCAACAAGATACAGCACCTATTTATGATCAAAACACTTAACAAAATCAGTATAGAAGGAAAAATACCTTAACATAATAAAGGCCATCTATGACAACCCCTCAGCCAACATTATACTTAATGATGAAAAACTAAAAACCTTCCCTTTAAGATCAGGAACAAGGCAAGGCTGTCCACTATCATCACTGTTATTCAATATAACGTTGGAAGTCCTAGCAAGTGCAATCAGACAAAAGAAAGATATAAAAGGAATCCAAATAGGAAACAAAGAAGTCAAACTGTCACCATTTGCGGATGACATGATTCTCTATATAGAAAACTCCTAAGACTCCACAAGAACACAACTAGAAACAATAAGCAAATACAATAAAGTTTCTGGATACAAAATCAACGTTCAAAAATCCATAGCATTCCTATACTCTAATAATGAAGTATGAGAAAAAGTAGAAAAATAATTCATTTTGCAATTGCAACAAAAAGAATAAAATATCTAGGAATAAATTTAATTAAACATGTGAAAGACCTATATAATGAAAACTACAAGACCCTATTAAAAGAAATTGAAGAAAATATAAAGAAATGGAAAGATATTCCATGTTCTCGGATAGGAAGAATCAACATAGTTAAAATGACCATATTACCTAAAGCGTTACACAGATTTAATGCAATCCCTATCAAAATCTCATCGGCATTTTTTAAAGAAATAGAACAAAAAAATCTTCAGATTTGTATGGATGCACAAAAGACCCCAAATTGTCAAAGTCATCCTGAGAAAAAAGAACAAGGCTAGAGGCATCACTCTGCCCGACTTCAAATTATACTACAAAGCGACAGTAATCAAAACGGCATGGTATTGTCAGCAAAACAGACACACGAACCAGTGGAACATAATCGAGAGTCCAGAAGTAAACCCATATTTCTATGGGCAAATAATTTTCGACAAAAATGCCAAAAACATGCAGTGGAGAAAGGAAAGCCTCTTCAATAAATGGTCCTGGGAAAACTGGAAAGCCACCTGCAAAAGAGTGAAACTAGACTGTTGTCTAACACCACACACCAAAATGAACTCGAAATGAATTAAGAACCTGAATATAAGACCTGGGACAATAAAAAGCATAGAAGAAAACGTAGGAACTAAACCCAAGGACCTTGGACTTAAAGAGGATTTTATGAATTTGACCTCAAAGGCAAGGGAAGTAAAACTAAAATAAATTAATGAGACTATATCAAACTTAAAAGCTTCTGCATAGCAAAAGAAACCATCAACAAGGTAAAAAGACAACCATCCGAATGGGAAAATATATTTGCAAACAATGTCTCCGATAAGGGCATAATATCCAACATATACAAAGAACTCATACGACTCAATAACAACAAAAAACAAAATGATCCAATCAAAAAATGGGCAGAGGACCTGAACAGACACTGCTCCCTAGAGGACATACGAATGGCCAACAAATATATGAAAAGATGCTCAACATTGCTAGCTGTTAGGGAAATACAAATCAAAACCACGAGATTCCAATTCACACCTGTTAGAATAGCTATAATCAACAGGACAAGTAATAACAAATGTTGGAGAGGATGCGGAGAAGAGGAACCCTCATACACTGCCAGGGGGACTGCTAGTTGGCACAGCCACTATGGAAAACAGTATGGATGTTCCTCAAAAACCTAAGAATTGATCTACCATATGATACAGTCATCTCTCTCCTGGATATTTACCTCAAAGACTTGAAAATCCGTATCCAAAAAGATATTTACACAACGATGTTCATAGCGGCATCATTTACGGTGGTCAGTACATGGTAGCAACCGAAGTGTCCTACGATAGATGATTGGATAAAGAAGCTGTGGCACACATATACAATGAAATATTACTCAGCCATAAGAAGAGAGAAAATACTGGCATTTGTGACAACATGGATGGACTTTGAAATAATCATGCTAAGTGAAATAAGCCAGACTGAAAAAGTGGAAAATCACATGCTATCATTTATATGTGGGATGTAAACCTAAAAGCAACAAACGAACAGGACAAACATACAGATACTCATGGACATGGACAATAGACTAGTGGTTACCAGGCGGTAGAGGAGATGGGGGATGGGGGAGGTAGACGGGGTAAAGGAGGCAAATATGTGATGACAGAAAGAAATCTAACTATGAGAGGTGAACACACAGTGTAAATATATATATATATGTGTCTTACTTTTAAAGTGTACAGCTGAAACTTATTAGATTTCATTAACTAATGTCACCATAAAAATAAATTAATTAATTTAAAAAAGATAATAAATAGCACAATAAAGATAAAACAGAGAGAAAGAGAGAGTTCCTGAAAATGTTCTAATAATTAAAGGATGGTGAATGGAAATTGTACAGAACTATTTATGACTATTTCTAATTTAAGACCTTACGACACATTGACTCTTTTTGATGTTCCATCTTTAACATTTCATTTTAGTGAAAGTAAAAAAAAATATTTCTAAGAGCTTTTATAGACTCACATTTGACATTTGGTTCATAATACTACTTTCCCCACAAAATTCTAAGTTCATCAACTGTAAACACTCTTATCATGATAGTTTACAAGACATAGCCATAGCAAGTGGGGAAAGACTGTCTGGAAAGTTTGCTCTACTACACTTTGCAAAATGACTGTAAATTAACTCAGCTATAATCTTAAAAGCTAACCAGAAGCCATCATAAGCAGACTTTTGTTCCCAATGTTATAGCCTGTCCTGGAGTCTGGAACTACTTTTTAAAAAACGATTTAAAAATTTTTTTCAATTATAGTTGGCATAAATATTATACTAGTTTCAGGTGTACAACATAGTGATTAGACATTTATATAACTTACAAAGTGATCATCCCAATAAATCTAGTACCCATCTGACACCATGCATTGTTATTACAATATTTTTGACTACATTCTTTATGCTATACTTTACATCCCCATGACTATTTTATAACTCCCAGTTGTACCTCTTAATTCCTTCCCCTTTTGCATCTACCCCCCTAACCCTCCTTCCATCTAGTAATCATCAAGATGTTCTCTGCATCTATTAATTTCTGTTTTGTTTGTTTGTTTGTTTATATTGTTCCTTAGATTCTACATATAAGTGAAATCATATGGCACTTGTCGTTCACTGTCTGACTTACTCCACTCAGCATAATACCCTCTAGGTCCATCCATGTTTTTGCAGATGGCAAGATTTCATTCCTTCTTATGGCTAAGTAATATTACATTATACATATGTACCGCCTCCTCTTTACCCATTCATCCATCGATGGCCAGGTTGCCCCAAATCTTGGCTATTGCAAATAATGCTGCAATGAACGTATGGACACACATGTCTCTTCAAAGTAGTATTAAGGGTTTCTTTGGATAAATACCCAGAAGTGGGATAGCTGGGTCCCTCTTTGTCTCTTGATTTAAAGTCTATTTTGTTTGGTGTAACTATTGGTACCCCAGATTTTTTTCATTTCCATTTTTATGAAATATCTTTTTCCATATCTTTACTTTGAGTCTGTGTGTTTCTTTTAATCTGAAGCGAATCTCTTGTAGGGGTCTTGTTTTCTTATACATTCATCCAAGTTATCTTTTGATTTAATCCTTTTTCATTTGAAGTATTTTGCTGATAGATATGTAGTTATTGCCATTTTATTATTCATATTTTTTCTTCTTCTTAAAGAAGTCCCTCCAACATTTCCTATAATACTGGCTTGGAGGTGATGAACTCTTTTAGCTTTTTTTTTTTTTTTTTTTGACTGAGAAGCTTTTTATCTGTCCGATTCTAAATGATAGCTTTGCTGGGTAGAAAAATTTTGGTTGTAGTCTTTGCTTTTCATCAATTTGAATATTTCCTGCCAATCCCTTCTGGTCTGCAAAGTTTCTGTTGAGAAATTGGCTGCCAGGAGCTCCCTTGTAGGTAACTAGCTGTTTTTATTTTCTTGCTGCTTTTAAGATTCTCTCTTTGTCTTTAATCTTTGGCATTTTAATTATGATGTGGCTTGGTGTGGGCCTCTTTGGGGTCCTCTTGTTTTGAGTTCTTCGACTTCCTGGGGTGGTATGTCTATTTCTTTGATCAGGTTAAGGAAGCTTTCCAACATTATTTCTTCAAATAGATTTTCAATTCCTTTCTCTC
>NW_024340698.1:5804261-5970658 GCF_902729225.1 Pteropus medius | reverse complement strand
GTGTGTGTGTGTATTAAGCAGCAATTCAGTTCGGGATATCTATAAAATGAAAGACCTTACCTATAACAGCCTTTCATTTCTAGATGTTACTGCTGTGAGAGAGCTACTACTATTACTACTATACTACTACACACACACACGTGTACACATACACACACACAAACCACACATGACTTTGTCAAGACAGCAGAATCATCTCTACTTTAAGGCCACTTGGGCAGGTGACTTTGGGGGTCTCACCTTGCTGGAACTCATGTAAAGGGAGTGCTGAAAGAGGGAATAAACCTCTAAAAGGAAAATAAAAATTACCTGGGACGCATAAAGTGAGACTGTGAAGTGGTGAGAGACTGACTTCCTGGAAGCCACTCTTTTGCAGCCACCCTTAATCATCCTGATCTGTGACTCCTTTTTCCTTTAAAACTATCTTGATGTGCACTTTAACTTGATTTTATCTGGATCTGAAAATAGACTGCCTTCATTGTGAGGTGATTTTCTCAGGTTCTTGTTAATGGTGACTTAAAATGTTCTTCTTTAGTCCCATCACCTCCAATCAAGCCCGGGCTCTCATTCTCCTGCTTGAATGATCACCAGCTGGCTTGGATAACCACAACTTCTTCTTTAATCCATTCCATATACCGATACCGATGTAACGGTTTAAACGTTACACATGACACCCCCTGGTGCTAAATTTTTCAATGGCTCCCCAAATTTCCAATAGTAGAAAATCTAAACTTATCTTTTAGTCTATCAAGACTCTCCCAATCAGGCCTCATCCCAGCTCCCATCCACCCTTATTTGCCACAGCTTCTAACATGCTTCTTTTACTTTGGTCAGGCTTGTCACAACAGTGCTCTAAGAACCTAGCAAGCTCATTCATTCACAGATCCTCAGATTACAATGAGATACTGTATTTTTGTTTCATTCAAAAACATATCGTAAGCCTACTCTATGCCAGGATTTGTTAAGGTGCTAGATCCCAAAGGTAAACAAGAAAGTTCTCAGCTATCTGGCATAGGTGACAGCTGAAAAGACAATCATATTGCTGCATGATAAGTGGTGTGATGGAGGAGGCCCAGGGAGCTGTGGGATCCCAGAGGAGAGCAGGGAAGGATTCAAGAAGCGATGTTTCAATCTTGATGCATGAAGAATGAGTAATAGCTAGTGAGGCAAGGAGCTGGTGAGGGGAAGTGACATTCCCAGTAAAAAGAGCAGGAATCAAAGAAGACCACAGAAACAGTGAGAGTTGGAATATGTTTCAGACATCTTTGCATTGTACCTGCACCTAGCACTCTCCTAGGCACATAGGAAGCACTCAGAAATTGATTCTTAGTTGACCATTCTGCTTCTTCATCTGCTAGAACATTTAACAGATTACTTTTGGCCAAGGGATGCTGTATTAATTATTTTGTAGTAACAAGGAATGTAAAAATCTCAGTGGTGACTACAACAAAGCTTAATTTTTTGCTCTTACAAAGTTCATTGCAAATCCAGGTGACACTCTGGGGCAACTTTCTTCCATGTGGTAACTCAATGATACCTGCTACTCTGATTTTGTGGCAACTACATCTCCACATATGCTTCCATAATCACTATGGGAAGGAGAAAAGAAAGTGGAGGGTCTCACACAGTAAATGAAATGCCCTAGTCATGAAATATCTCACTTCACCTCACAACTCATTGGCTAGAATGAGTTACATGGCCCCTCCCAACAACAAAGGGACTTGGGGAGGTGGAATCCTCTGATGGGCTCAGAAGAAGAGAATCACTTAGACTAATACCAGCTAGGTGAGTGCTAGAATCCTCCTAAGCAGATATTACTTACGATCATCATATGTTAAGTTGGTCTGTTGGTTATTGTGTTTAGAGAACAAACTACTCAAATATCTGGGTTTGGACGTTTTTGTTACAGTTGTTTCTTTTCCTGACTGGAATTATGCCATCATCTGTTCTTGGACTTCAGCCAACAATGCTAAGTCATCTGGCAAAGTGATTACATTACTTAAGCCATGGTATTAGTGATGCTGTTGTCACCATTTGAAAAATATTATTTGTACGTGATATGAGTGAAACAAGACAAACAAGTCAAGTGGCACACCCAGCACAGATCCACTACACTCTCTAGGTCTTTGTTACCTGATAAATATTTTCTTCATCTGTGTATTTTGATGGGTGATTTGGCTATTTCTTTAGATCAGGCTAGTGTACAACCTAAGTCACACCAATTATCGATTTCCATCTTTATTTCCTATAGACAAACTATGAAGTAATACATACCAGACAAGGTATGTGTTCCCAAAGTGGGAAGCTAATATACCAGGTCCTGAGAAATGGCCCCAATAACTTTTGAAGATATTTACATGTTGTATGGAAGAATGATAGAGGCCAGTTAGTACTAGCTTCCTAATTCACCCTAAATATGGATGTTTAACATATATCGATTATTGAAACAATCATAGTAGGAAAGATTTAAAAGTTTGATAGTATTGAAGAGGATGTGAACAAGTCAGCACACTCTTAATGAAAGTGAAAATTAGTATAACATTTTCAAAGAGCAATTGAATAATATCTGTTAAAAGATAACTTTTTAGATCCTATGATCCAATGTATTCGGTTCTAGAAATTTATCCTATGGAAATGTTGCTTTAAATGTGCAAAAAAAAATTATATATAAGGATGTTCATTGCAGCATTGCCCATAATAGAAAAATAGAAATGACCCAAATGTCTATTCATAGAGGAACTGAGAAAATACACAATGGTGCATTCTATTTTTTAAAAAATTAGGTGGATCTACATGTACTGGTATGGAAAAATGTCCATGCTGTATAGCTCAGTGAAGAAAGAGTTTAAAAATAGCATGAATAGCTTGCTTAAAAATTGTTTGAGCTTAATAAATTCTATTATACATACAAGAAAAAATGTTTGGAGGAATAGATACCAACTTAACAGTAGCTATAGAGATAACTACTATGGGACACTTTCACTTTCTATAATACTTGTAGAGTTCTGTAATGTTAGAAAATTTTGTAATCAGGAAATGACATTACATTTTTTTCTAATTAAAAAATGTAAAAACTTCCTCCAAGAAAACCTTTAATAAAATTTTTTGAATAAAATCTGACTTCTAAGAAAACCCTGATTTACTCTACAGCTCAGGAAATAGATTTGACAGCTCTTAACTTGACCAGCCAAGTGTAACAGAGTGGAGCTTAGCACAAGGATCTGAGCAATTAAAGCTGCAGAATAATTACCAGTCATCAGAGGTTCTGATAGAACCCAGGCCTTTACACTGTCATCTTTGATCTGCTCTCAGGGCCTAATGATCGAAATGCTTAAGATTTTTGGGACAAGAGCACAGTTCTCATTAGACCACACTCTTTAAAACTTTCCATGGCTACTAGTTATCAACAGAATAAATCCAAATCATTTAACATGGCATTCAAGGTGCTATGCTATTTCCCAACCCTAAATCCCAACTTAGTCAAAGAGCTTTACAGCATAATGTCTAAGAGTTGAGGCTTTAGATCTTTAGCCAGTTCTAGGATTAAATTTTCTGCCTCATCTCCATTTCAACAAACTCGAAACTATTTGTCTTCCAAAGCCAAGTTCACCTGTCCTTTCTCTATACCCTGCCCTTCCCAGATCTCTATCAGAAAGCATTGTCTTTCCCCTAAACTCTTGCATGGCCATGTCTATACTGCTTTTACGGCACTTACACTTTCTTACAAAGTAGTTTTTAAAAATTATATCCATATTAAATGGTCAGCCCCATGAAGGTAAGAGCCTCCTATCCCCCATAGCGCACAGCATCTTGCTTGCACATGCCAGGCTCATAGGAAATTTTCATGGAATTGAATGAATAAAGAATGAATTAATTTCCCTTTTAAAAAGAGCCTCACCAATTTACACATGCTCCCAGCTGGTGGCAGTAGTCTCCTTTAGCTCTTCTACCATTCAACACACTGCTGTTCCTCAGAGTCCCAAATCATTCTGCAAGTGAGCAATTCCCAGTTTAAGACAGTCAGAAATGAAAGTGCTGAACTCAGAGTCAGGTAAGCTGGCCTTTAGCTCCAGATCTGTCACTAACTAAATATGTGATTTGCAAGCTAGTTCCCTTATTTTCTGGATCTGTTCCCATGTCTTCAAAATGAAGGATCAAGCTAGGATGACTTTCAGAGTTTGACATTCTATGATTTTCATACTCTGTAAACTCAAGATTACTAGAGTTATGAGATCTTTGGATAGTTGCCACCATCATTTTTCATCTATTCTAGAATGTACTTATGGTAACAATATGGACAGAGGCATTTCCTTAAAAATCCTCTCCAAATGCTCTTTCCTTGTTTGGATATAATAGGACACATCAGAGCCCAGCCATTGCAACTCTCTGGCTAGTGTTGACTCTCAGAAGGAAACTGGGTAGTGATCTTTGGACGTGTGGGGAAAAGGAGTAGGAAACTCAGTTAAGCGAGTGGAGTTAGCCACAGCATCTAATACTGGGAAAGAAAGGACTCTGTTGTATTTATTTCGAGACTTCTGTTTTTCTTCTGTTAGAAATGTATTTAAAAAGTTATATTCTGGGGGGAAGAAGCAGTTACTTTTTTATCATTACTACTGTGATTCAACAATTTAATTTTTTAAACCACAGTTTAATATTAATAAAATACTGTTCCTGCCTTCTCAATGTGGAGAAGACAGGAAGCCAAGGTGTGTACATGTGGGCATAAAAAGAAATTATTATTTTTTTAGGTTTGTTTGTTTGTTTGTTTGTTTTTGGTGACATTGGTTAATGAAATCCAGTAAGTTTCAGGTGTACAATTTAACAGTTAGGCATATATATATATTGCATTGTGTGTTCACTGTCCATAGTTAGATTTCTTTCTGTCAACACATATTTGACCCCTTTGACCCCATCTACCTCTCCCTCCCCCTCCCCTCTCCCCTCTAGTAACCACTAGTCCATTGTCCATGTCCATGAATCTCTGTTTGTTTGTCCTGTTCGTTTGTTGCTCTTAGGTTTATATCCCACATATAAGTGATATCATAAAAATATGGAATGCTCCATGAATTTGCGTGTCATCTTTGTGTAGGGGCCATGATAATCTTCTCTGTATTGTTCCAATTTTAGTATATGTTCTGCTGAAGCAAACACAGTTTTTTTTCTTTTTAAATTAAAAAAATTATTATTATTATTTTTAATTTTTTCAATTACAGCTACTCTGCTATCTTGACTGGAACTCCGAGAAATTCTTGTGGTCTAGGTCAGGTTAACAGATTTAATGGGTATTGCATTCAAAGTTTTGGTATTTATAAAGTTGTAATGAAGGGATATATTCTTTTGATAAAAAATTGAATTAGGTTTAGAAGTCTGATTCTAACTCCAAGGGAAAATATTCACCCTTTCTCCATTATTTAGTGTCAGAGGGTACAAATTACAAGAACAATGATGAAATTTTGATTAAGAATCTCCTCTGAAAGAGAAACTAATAGATGGGAAAAATGTGTCCTAGTTACAAGGAATAACTGCTTTAACTTTAGCTGAACCAATGATATTAATGAATCTAAAGAAATAATACCTATAGAAGACAATGGGATAGGGAGAGGAAGAGGAAGAGGGAGAGAGGGAGGTATACATATGACACACTCACACAAATCTGAAATAAAACCTTCACAAACAATACTTTATAATCAGGGCCATTTTCCTAGGCATGTGACCTGTATAGTAGCACAGGGCTTTGTGTCTGGGCCTCTCACTGTCTTGAAATTCTTGATAATTTTATTTTAGAACTTGTGTTTTGCAAGTGAAGTCAGATGAAACAATGGAGCATGCTGTAGCAGATGAGATTGGGGTAATATATGTGTCTGCTGCCATTTTTTGCTGCCTCATTTGCATATATCATTTGTGATACCCCATGAACACAGGACTCCAACTCCAGTGGACTTGCAATGTCTGGGCGTTCAACAAGACTCAAAGGGAGGACAAGGTCAGTGTGTAGCATCTGCAATTGAGTAAGGCTGGGGTGGAGTTGGGGAGTGGTGGTGACAAACCAAAGAGGCCACACTTTCCTTTCCAACCAGAATTTATTTCCAGTGCAGAAAGAATGCAATAGAGTTCTGAGAAACACGAAGACCACAGAACCCTATAATATCCTACTTTGTTACTTTCCTGTATTAGCTAACCACTTATGCTGAAAATGATGACATAAAAGGAAAGGGAATGATAAGCCAACACTTTCCATTTTTTTCTTTCCTTAATCATCAGTAAGCTGAAGGTAGAGAGTTTTGATAGATTGCCCATGTATGAAGAAGAGAAAAGCAATTGAATTAGTTTTGTGCAATATGTTCACTGTTCTGGTAAAGAATTAAATATGTAATATATATGCATGTATGAACTGCAAAATATGAATTATGTAATTTTAGTGATTTTGCATGTAAGTTAAATGCTGTTACATTTGCATTTCAAACTGGCATTGCAAAATATAAAGATGTATAGTAAATTCCTGTTAATTATCAATTTTTTTTATTTAAGATGATAATAAATAGCAAATAAAAAATACTATGACAAGTCAAGAAAGGAACTGCAGAAGAAAGGAAAAGCTTTACATATGAATACCTTTAACAATACTTTCTTCCTACTTTTTGATCAAGGAATCCCACATTTCCATTTTTCACTAGGCCCTGCAAATTCTGCAGCCAGTCCTGCTTATAATGTGTGAAGCTCTGTGATGCTTTCTACTCTGGTCTTCTCTATTTGTTTAAATGTTGCTCATGATCCGCTCAATTGATTTCATGACCCTTAAAGGGTTATGATAGACAGTTGGAAGAACTCTGCCTTAGAGGTTAGAGTACATGGTTAACATTCCCCCAAACATTTTTCTCAACTAGAGCAAAGAGCTTAACAGCCAGGCCTGGAGTCAATCAGAGGTGGTATTATTCCCCCTGAGGGAGATAATCAGAGGTATCAGAAGAGTCCTGCCAGCACCTTTGCAAGACTGCTTGATTAATTATTGCCATGGCTTCTAAAACCAATGAGATGGGTAATTTGGTCCCTCAAGGCCTTATACATATGTCTCTTTGATCTTAACTCAGAAGTCTCTGTATTCCATCAAAGTAATGCTTCAATTAAGTTTATCCCAGTGCTATTCCAGGTATTAGGTCAAAAAGTCATCCCCTCTTCTATTTTCCATCTAAAATCATGCATGACTCTGTTATCCTAATAAGGTCATCAGACAAGATTATACAATGTGTGCCAAATATTAAAATTCTGCAGAGGGAACTACATTTCTAACAAAATTAATACTATGGTGGTTCAGAGCATAAGCTTAAGAGTCAATTAGACACCGATATCAATCCCAGTTCTGCCTCTCTCTTAGACATGTGACTTAATCTTTCTGAGTTTTAATTTCCTCAACCATAAAATAGGAATATTAATATCTATCATACAGTGTTGCTGTGAAGATTAAATTAATGTTTGCAAAGTGCCTAGTAGCACTTAGTAAATGACAGCTGTTATTGCCATTCACATTTCCAACAGAGAAATGTAAGTAAAGGTATCTACAAATACATCTTCCTCACCCAACTTTCATCCTGAATTGTTCAGCACAGCCAAAAGAATTTTTCTTTAGTGCTTGTCCAGTGGGTCATAATCATGGGTGACTTTGCCCCACCAGGTAATAATTTGCAATGTCTGGAGACATCATTGGTTGTCACAATTGTTGGGGAGGTGATACTGACATCTAGTGGGTAGAGGCCAGAGATGCCACTAAACTTTCTACAATGCAAGGTACATCTCCTCCCCATACACAAAAGAGAATGATCCAATGCAAATGTTGATAGAGCCAGGGTTGAAAAACCTGTTTTGGTTGAAGCCTGGACTAGCATCTATAGGAAAGTACATAGTTCCTTCAACACCTCCAAAATTGAATTACTCAAGATTTCTACCAAAGTTCTCAGAGCTATCGCATTACATGGCACATGATGTAGTATCAAAGAAGAATATCCATAGCTATCTGAAAAAGTTATTAAAATACTCCTCTTTTTCCCAAATACATATCTATGAGTCCTCATTGTTTTTGTATACTGTAACCAAAACAACATATGGCAGCCAATTGAACACAGAAGCAGATATGAGACTCTAGCTGTCTTTTATATTAGTAGACATTAAAGAGATTTTCAAAAATACCAAACAATGCCAATTTTCTCACATTTTTCATTTTGAAAAATGTAAGTTTTTTTAAAAAAAATTACTTTACCAGTTTTGAGAAATGCCTATACTTAATATGAAATTAAAATTGCAAATAGGACGCAGTCCTCACTACCTACCTGGATTACTATCACATCTGTGTGAATCATTGTTCCAGAAAGAAATATATTCTAAATAAAAATTTAACTGACTTTATCATCTGTTTTCTAGGGATAGGCAAAATTGGAGTGAGATTATGAAGACTCCTGGAAAATGTGTAACTGGAACTGTTTTGGATAAAAACATAAGAGTATACACATAGAAAAGATTAAAAGATTCTAAGGAAAGGAGTTGATAAATTAAAGGTAAATATGTAAGACTGGGTGGAAATTTAAAGTAGAAAATGATGGGATAAGGCTAAAAAGTAAAAAGTGAATTGAAGCCGTATCTTAGCCTACTAATGAAACAGGAGTCACATTGAAACTTAACCAATGAGAAATTATTCAAATGCCCACCAACAAGAGGCTAGATCAACAAATTGCGGTGTATTCATACAATGAAATGCTATTCAGCAATAGAAAGGAATGTGCTGCTAATATATCAGATGAATCTCAAGAACATTATGAGTGAAAAATGCCAGACACAAAAGAATATATACAGTATGATTCCATTTGTGTAAAGTTAAAGAACAGGCAAAAATAATTAATGGCGATATAATTCAAAACAGTGGATACCTATGAGGGAGAAGGCATTGACTGGAAGGAGACACAAGGAGACTTTCTGGGGTTACTTGGATAATAGTAACATGGGTGTGTACATTTTTCAAAGATAAGACTATACACTAAAGTTCTGTGCCTTTAACTGAATTAAATTGTACCTCAATAAAAAATAAAAATAAGTTAATGAACCAGTGGATCAATCGTGCTTTGAAAAAAAATCTGTCACTGACTTCATCTAAGATACTTGGTTGTTTTCAATTGAAATGACTGAAGCAAGGCTGTCACCACCTGTGGTCTGTTCTGGTGTATTTGAGATAACCCCTCCCATCCCAGAGTATTTCTAGCCTTCTGTGTATATGCTCCTGTGTCCTAACATAGTTCCTCATATGATTTCTCACTCTCAGAGTACAGAGAAGGTCAGGATAGGGAAAAAGACTTGTTTCTTAGCAAAAAAATCCCAAAACATCTACTTCTCCCCACCCCCACTACTCCACCAGGAGCCTCCCGTGTGGACTCCCTGCTTCCCATCCTGCCCTGCTACAATCCTTTTTCTACTTGGCAACTACGCCAATCAGATGATGCCATTTCCCTACAAAACCCATCCAATGGCCTCCCACCACATTCAGGAAGAAATCCAAGCTCTTTCTTCTCTCCTATAAAGCCTCACATAATCTGGTCCTGCCCTCCTCACCAGCCACTCTGCCATTTATTACTGTGTTCTGGCTACCCTGGCTTACTTTCAGCTCAAAAGCATCAAGTTCTTTCCTGGCTATGGACATTCACACTAGCTGTTTCTTCTGCCTAGAAAGCTCTTCTCTGCCCACTCTTTGACTGAAGAAGTCTCACACATTCTACAAATCTGATGGAATGCCACTTCCTCAAGAGGCCTTCCCTGATTCTCCAGTCTGTTAGGTTCTCCTGTTATTCATTCTTTATAGCATATCACTTTTTGTTTTGTTTTGTTTTTTCATGAAACTTCTCAGGATTTATAGTTATATACTTATTAGTTTGTTCATTTGTTTATTGTCTATTCTCTACTAGAATGCTGTTTCTCCAGGGTCTAGTGCTTATTCACCAATAAATATCTGGTGAATGAATGACTGAATGCTCTAATCCTGCTAACTATCTTGAAAGGGTTTTATAATGATATAATGATAATATTTAGGGAAATGCTATGAAGACTGGCCTAATTAAAAAGACAAGGGGACATTAAAACTACTCTGAACAGAATAAAGAGCGATAGTGCAATAACGAAGGGCATTTGTTGTTTTAAAGAGTGCTCGTGCTCCAGGTAATTCTGAGACAGATGGTCCTAAAGAGGGACTCATGCTTTAGTTGGTGCCACAAATACTTAATTAGCACTGGATGCTGGTGATAAAGCAGGGGACAAGATAGACAGTTCTGCACTCACAGAGTTCACATTCTAGTGAAGTAAATGACTGTGTAATATAATGTCAGGGCTGCAGTGATGCTCCAGAGCTCGAGTTTTATCAGTAGCTCTACCTACTTTATCTCCATTCCCACAATCGGAAGCCTAGCAAGTACCAAAATGTACCGCTCTGGCCTGATCATGTTGCTCCTCTTGCCTTCTCACTATTTAAAACTAAATCCAATCAGGTTACTGCCCTTTCTGTTTTCACCATGTTTCCAAACTATGGCTTCACAATGGAATTGTTTGGAGAGTTTTAAAAAAATATTGATACCTCGGGCTTCCTTCCCCTAGACATTCAGTTTTAATTGTGGTCTGGGCATATGTATTATTTAAAATTCCCAAGGTGTTCTAATGTGTAGACAAGGTTGAGATATTGCATTAGAAAGAACACTGCCAGACACACTAAGGCTTGGACACCTGTAATTTTCAACAAGTCTTTACCCTTACCTAACTGCTTCGACCCTAACCAGAGGTTCTCAATGTGCCTGAATCTGCTGGGGAGCTTGTGAAATGCAGACTTCTGGACTTTATCCCCAGTTTTAAGATGAGGCCCCTGGATCTGCATTGAAACAAACATCTTCCATGGCTCTTAGTCACACTAAAGACCTGTGTGTCCTAGAGACTGGACACTCCCATCAACTAGGGGGTGCAAAGCCCTCTTCTAGGTGATGTGGTAGGTTACAAAAAGAAAGACCTCACAGCCTAATAGACTACTTGAATATTAACAATTTTATATTTTCTACCTAAATATCTCTGCTATGTCATTCCCCTTACTTTCAGCTATTCATATCCAGCTTTCTTCTCCCCTATGATGCTATAAGTCAAAAATACTCAAGAACATATTAGCAAATAGAGTCCAGCAATATATAACAATTCTATATCATAACCAAATGTGTTTTATTCCAAGATGCAAAGCTGGTTCAGCAGTTTTTAGAAATGAATCAATAGAATCCAATATAATAATCAAAACACCTATTTGTGATTATTATTTTCTTAAGTATTTTTGCATCTAAGTTCATGAAGGATATTAGTCTATAGTTGTTTTTGTTATTTTGCTTTTTGTTTTTGTTTTTTTTGTACTGTCTTTGTCTGGTTTTGATACCAGAGTAAAACTGGCCTCGTAATATGAATTTAAAAAGTGTTCCCTTCTATTTTCTGGAAAATATGATAGATTATTAGTGTTACTTATTCATTAAATGTTTGGTGAAATTCTTTAGTGAAACCATCTGGGCCCAGAGATGTCTTTTTAAGGAGACTTAAATTTACAAATTCAATTTTCTTTATTGCTACAGTGCTATTCAAATTATTCATTTCATATAGGTTGAGTTTTGGTAGTTGGTACTTTTCAAGGAATTGGTCCATTTTATCTCAGTTCTCAAATTTATGTGTTTAAAGTTGTTTGAAATATTTTCTTATCTTTTTAATGGCTACAGTCTGTAATGATATCATATTTCATTCCTGATATTAGTCATTTGTGTCATTTCTCTTTTTTCAGTCTGGTTAGAGGTTTGTTAATTCTATATACTTTTTCAAAGAACCAGCTTCTTGTTTCATTGTTTTTCTGTATTTTTTTTCTATTCTCAATTTCATCTCTTTATTATTTCCATTCTTCTCCTTTCTTTGAGTTTACTTTGCTCTTTTTTTTTTCTGGGTTCTTAAAGTGGGAGTTTGGATTATTGATTTGATACTTTCATTTAAAAAAAAAACAAGAAACATAAACACTTTTGAAAAGATATATGCACCTCTATGTTCATTGCAGCATTATTTACAATACTTTTCATCTTTTCTAATGTAAGCATTTAGCGCCATAAATTTCCCCTTTAACACTGCTTGAGCTGGGTTTCTCAAACGATCATATGTTGTTTTTTTCATTTTCATTCAGTTCAATGCATTTTTTAAAATTTCCCTTGAGGCTTCTTTGATCTATGGATTATTTAGAAGTGTGTTCTGTAGTCGTCAAGTGTCTAGAAATTTTCCTGTTATCTTTCTCTTATTAATTTGTAGTTCGATCCCATTGTGATCAGAGAACAAATCCTGTATACTTTCAATTCTTTTAATAGTTAAGGTTTGCTTTCTGGCCCAAGGAATGGTCTATCTTAGTGTCATGTTCTATGGGTGCTTAAAAAGAATGTGCATTCAGCTGTCACTTAATAGAGTATTCAATAAATGTTTATTAGATCCTTTGGTTGATGGTATTGAATTCTTCTATATCTTTGTTGATTTCCTTCCTGGGAGTGTTGATGTTTCAACTACAAATATAGATCTATTTTTCCTTTCCGTTCTATCAGATTTTGCTTCACAATTTCTCAGCTCTGCCATTTGGTGCATACACATTTAGGATTGTTAGCAGATTGGCTCTTTTGTCATTATGTAATAATCCTCCAACCCTGATACTTTCCTCTGTTTTACTGTTCCAATCTTCCTGTAAGTCATTTGAACATTTTTTAGAATTCTATTTTGAGTTATCTAAATTGTTTTTATTGTATATATTCAGACAGCTTTTTAGTAGCTGTTCTAGCTGTTACATTACATATACAAACATAACCTATCACAGTCTACTAGTTTCATCATTTTACCAGTTCAGGTGAATGTAGAAACTCTATCTCCCTTTATGACCTTTGTACCTTCTCCCATTTATCATATAATTGTCTTAAATAATTGACCACCAGGTCAAAGTAGTGTTATAGTTCTTGGTTCAACCATCAAACATGCTTCAGTTGGTGCCACAAATACTTAATTAGCACTGGATGGGAATAGAAGGGAATTTAGAGAACATAAAAAGAGACAAAAAGCTTATTGTATTTATCCATATTTTTGTTCATTCTTTTGTTCTTCCTTCCTGATAATCTGAGACTCCTTTTATTATTTCCTGACTGCTTATAGAAGTTCCTGTAGCCATTCTTTTCTGCTGCCATCACATTCTCTTACTTTATTTCTATCTGAAAATGTCTTGTTTTCACCATCACTCCTGGAACATTTTTGCTGGATATAGAATTTTGGAGTGCGAGGATTTTTCCAATAGTTGAAAATGTTGTCTCTTCCTTCTGTCCGCCATGGTTTTTGATGAGAAATTTTCTATTATTTAAATTGTTTTTTTTCTCTATTGGTAAGGTATCATTTTTTTCTTATTGATTTCAAGATTTTCTTTTTGTATTTGTTTTTTAGATTTTTTTCGGTGATTTATCTTGGCCTGAATTTCTTTATATTTATCTTATTTGGAGTTTGTGCAGCTTCTTGGAGTTGTAGGGTATTTTTTGCCAAATTTTGGGGATTTCGCACCCCTTTTTGAACACTATTCAACCCCTCTTTCTTTCTCCTCTGCTGGAATTCTATTGGCATTACTATTAGATCTTACATTATAGTCCCCCATGTCTCTGTTATACAACTTTGTGTAAAAGGAGATTTTTATTGCTTAGTTTTTAACTTCAATGCTTCATTTCTATTTCCTGTCCATTCTGCTGACAGACTATCCATTGAATTTTTTATTTTTGTTTTTGATTTTTCAATTTTAAAATTTCAATTTGCTGTTTTATATCTTTAATTTCTTTTCTTGGATTTTCTATTTTTTATTTGTTTCAAATGTGTCCATAATTGCTCCTTAAAACATTTTTATGACTCCTTTAAAATTTTTGTCAGCTTATTCTAACATCTCTATGATATTGATATTGGCATCTACTCATTGTCTTTTTTATTGTTAGAGATCTTCCTGGTTCTTTGTATAACAAATGATTTTTATTGATACCTGGACATTTTTGTATGATGTTGCAAGACTCTGGCTCTTAGTTAAGCCTTCTGGTATAGGTGGTTTCTTCTGACACTGATCTAGCAGGGGAAGAGGAGACATTGCCTCTTTACTGACAGGTGGAGGTAGAAGTTCAGGTTCTCTACTTGGGCTCCATTGACACCTGTGGTGGCTCATTACTATCATGCAGGGATGGTAGTTCTGGCTCTTCATATGGTTTCCAGTGATATCTGCTTAGCTAGGAGAGGTTAGAGCGTGTTGTTTACTGCTCTCCCATGGCCTTCATTGACGTTAGTCAAGTGTGGGTGGTGTGAAGTGACCTATTTTCCACTGGGCAATAGTAAAGTCCTGACTCTTCACTAGGCATCCTCTGACCCCACTCTAGCAGGGGAATCAGGGAACCTAGTTACAACTTGTTGAGGGTGAAAGTCTAGGTTCCACAGTAGGACTTCACTACTGTGGACTTTAGTAGCATGGGCGAGTTGTAGCCACAGTATTTTCTGTGGAGTTTGGCTGGAGCACAGTAGTTATTGTTTAAAAGGTTTCTATCTTGCTAGGCTGCTCCTCTCTGTCCTTTGACTAGAGAGACAGGCTTCCCTTGGGGCTCTTTGCTCTGTGCCTTTTGGCACTTTGGGTGCCAGCTTGTCCGGCACATAAGAGGCAAAAATAAAACAGAGAATTTACCATTGTTTATTCCTTTGTAGTCCTGAAGTTCCTACTCCATCTGCCTTCTCTCCACTCTTCAGTGTTTTCTGGGTTTGTTTTATAAATAATGTCCAGAGTTTTTAGCTGTACTTAGTGGGGGGAATAGGGGAGAGCACATCTACTCCTTCTTTCTGAAAATGGAAGTTCCCAAACGTGTTTTGAAATTGAAAATGGGGATTTTAAGATGATAATGTGATACACAGTGGTTCTCAAACTTGAGTATGCATCAGAATTGCCTGGAGAACTTGTTAAAGTACAGTTTGTTGGGTGTATCCTTCAGATATTCTGATTGGGTATATGTGGGATGGGGCTTGGAAATTTGTATTTCCAACAAGTTCTAGCCAATACTGCTGGTTCAGGAACCACATTTTAAGATCACTCCTTTAGGGATGTATAGCCCAATGATTCTGAACTCTGGCTGTTCATTAGAACCACCTGGTAAAATTAATTTTAAAAAAGAATGTCTCATACCTATGGAACCCATAGCAATAATACATGCTCATTGTTATTTTAAGCCCCTAAGTTTTGGAATAACTTACTTTGTAGCCATAGATAACTAATAAATCTGTCTAGACACTGAAGTTATGATTTAGCCTTCAAAATCAGCTTCCCTAGCTTCCCTATCAAGGTGAAAGGTATCTCTAAGTTTTTTTTTTTTTTAGTGACCAAAGCCGTTTTTACTCACCTTTATCACTCCACTTACATATAATTAGTTGTCAAGTCCTATACAGTGTCTCTGCCATCTATCCTTTTCTTTGGTGCTTGTCTCTTTCCAGATTAAACTAAAGCCTAGCTCTAATCATTTTTATACTCCTGCTCTAAAATCATCAACTTTCACAAAAACACAATTTGCAGATGGAATTATATGTATGAATATATATATATATTCTAAATATGTATATATTTTAAATATATGTATTTACAGATTTATAGAATGATGATTTTCTTGTTCACTGTAATGAATTCAGATTCATTATAATACAGATGGATACAAAAAAGTGAATATCTCCCTCACCAGAAAAGATCACTGTTAACATTTGTTACGTTATATTTCAGAACATTTTTCTAGGTGTGTCTGTGTGTTTGTGATATCACACACAGAGCTACATATTATAGACACATATACAATAGATTAGGGATCCTCAACCCCTGGGCCATGGACCGGCACAGGTCTGTGGCTTGTTAGTAACTTAGCCACACAGCAGGAGGTGAGTGGCGGGCAAATGAAGTTTCATCTCTATTTGCAGCTGCTCCCCAGTGTTAGCATCACCATTTCAGCTCTACCTCAGATTATCAGGCATTAAATTCTCATAGGAGTGTGAGCCCTACTGTGAACTGTGCATACGAGGGATCTAGATTGTGTGGTCCTTACGAGAATCTAATGCCTGATGATCTGAGGTAGAACCGAGGTGGTGATGCTAGTGCTGGGGAGTGGCTGCAAATACAGATTAATGTTAGCAGAGAGGTTTGACTGCACAGAGACCATAATAAATCAATTGCTTACATACTCATATCAAAATCCTATCAGTTACAAAGAAGTGGAAAGATATTCCATGTTCTTGGATTGGAAGAATCAGCATAGTTAAAATGGCCATATTACCTAAAGCGTTATACAGATTTAATGCAATCCCTATCAAAATCTCATCGGCATTTTTTAAAGAAATAGAACAAAAAATCATCAGATTTGTATGGAAGCACACAAGACCCCAAATTGTCAAAGCCATCCTGAGATAAAAAGAACAAGTCTGGAGGTATCACTCTGGCCAACGTTAAATTATACTACAAAGCGACAGTAATAAAAATGGCATGGTATTGTCAGCAAAACAGACACACGAACCAGTGGAACAGAATCGAGAGTCCAGAAGTAAACCCATATTTATATGGGCAAATAATTTTCGACAAAATGCCAAAAACATACAGCAGAGAAAGGAAAGCCTCTTCAACAAATGGTGCTGGGAAAACTGGGAAGTCACCTGCAAAAGAGTGAAACTAGACTGTTCTCTATCACCACACACCAAAATGAACTAAAAATGAATTAAGGACCTGAGTATAACACCTGAAACAATAAAAAGCATAGAAGAAAACATAGAAACTAAACTCAAGGACCTTGGACTTAAAGAGGATTTTATGAATTTGACCTCAAAGGCAAGGTAAATAAAAGCAAAAATAAATGAATGAAACTATATCAAACTAAAAAACTTCTGCTCAGCTAAAGAAATCATCAACAAGGTAAAGAGACAACCATCTCAATGGGAAAATATATTTGCAAGCAATGCTTCCAATAAGGGCCTAATATCCAAAATATACAAAGAACTCATACGACTCAATAACAACAAAAAAACAAACGATCCAATCAAAAAATGGGCAAAGGACTTGAACAGGCACTTCTCCCTAGAGGACATATAAATGAAATGGCTTACAAACATATGAAAAGATGCTCAACATTGCTAGCTATTAGGGAAATGCAAATCAAAACCACAATGAGATACCATCTCACACCTGTTAGAATGGCTATAATCAACAGGACAAGTAATAACAAACATTGGAGAGGATGCGGAGAAAAAGGAGCCCTCATACACTGTTAGTGGGACTGCAAATTGGTAAAGCCACTATGGAAAACAATATGGAGGTTCCTCAAAAAACTAAGAATTGATCTATCATATGATCCAGCAATCCCTCTCCTGGGTATTTATCCTAAAGACTTGAAAACCCATATCCAAAAAGATATTTGCACACCGATGTTCATAGCAGCACTATTCACAGTGGCAAGGACATGGAAGCAACTGAAGTGTCCTACAATAAATGATTGGCTAAAGAAGCTGTGGTATGTAATTACAATGGAATATTACTCAGCCATAAGAATAGATGAAATACTGCCATTTGTGACAACCTGGATGGACCTCGAGATAATCATGCTAAGCGAAATAAGCCAGACCGAAAAAGTAGAAAATCACATGATATCACTTATATGTGGGATATAAACCTAAAAGCAACAAATGAACAGGACAAACAGAGAGTCAGGGACATTGGCAATGGACTAGTGGTTACCAGAAGGTAGGGGATGGGAGAGAAGGGGAGAGGTAGACGGGATAAAGGGGGTCAAATATAGGGGGTAGTGGTAGGGTGAAGTGGATAAAGGAGATCAAATATGTGGTAGCTGAAGGAAACTGGACTTTGGGTGATAATCACACAATAGAATATATAGATGTCAAATTATAATGTACACCTGAAAATTCTATAATTGTATTAACCAATATTATCCCAATAAACTTAATAAAAAATAAAAATAAATAAAATAAAATAAAACCTAACCAAAAAACAAAAAAAGAAAGAAAAAAACCCTATCAGTGAGTGGCAAGTGACAATTAAGCTGCATCTGCTGGCAGGCTTTATAGTGGAAAGTGAGTTGATGTACTTCAATTGTACAGCTGCAGCTGGTGGCAGGCTTTAAGTCCAAATCCGACACTTATTTTAGTCCATGTGTGGTCCACCCATTATTTTATTTACCACTTCCGTCCGTGCCTTTTCCTCCACGCTGTGCACTGTCTCAGTCACAGTTTTTGGTAAGCCCACCAGCTAACCCTTGCCAAATGAGTAAAAAACAAACGTCACTGGAAAGCTTCTTTGAAAAGGAAGAAAGACCCAATGATGAGACAGCAGAAGACTCTAAGACTGCCAACAAAAAGAAAGCTGCATTTAAAAGAAATACTGAGTCCTACTTAAATTACGGGTTCATTGCAACAGGTGATTCACATTCTCCAAGCCCGCTTTGTATAATATGGGGCAACCAGCTATCCAACAAAGCCATGAAACATTCAAAATTGCTTCGCCACATGGAGACCAAGAACCCTGCATTAAAACACAAGGCTTTAGAGTTTTTCAAAAGAAAAAAAAAACGTGAACACGAAGAACAGAAGCAATTATTGAAGGCCACCACTTCGTCAAACGTCTCTACACTGAGAGCATCATTCTTAGTGTCTAACCGCATTGCTAAAGCTAAGAAGCCCTTTACTATTGGTGAAGAGTTGATCCTGCATGCTGCTAAGGACATTCGTTGTGAACTTTTAGGAGAGGCTGCAGTTCCAAAGGTGGCATATTTTCCTCTTTCAGCTAGCACCATAACTAGATGAATTGATGAAATAGCAGAGGATATTGAGGCACAACTGTTAGGATTAGTGAGTCACTGAGGTACACAATCCAGGTTGAGGAGGCTACTGATGTTGAAAACAAAGCAACAATACTTGTTTTTGTGTGATCTGTTTTTCAGGAGGATGTGCATGAGGATCTCATGTGCACTTTTGTTGCAATCCAACACCACAGCTACAGAACTATTCAAGTCTTTGAATGATTACATATCAGGAAAACTTTGTTAATGGCCAGCACTGACTTCCCCACCGCTGTGCTTGGAATCACTCTGTGTATGATGTGCACCCCCAGAGTTCCACAGAAGAGTGAGGATGCTCTTGCCTTGTCAGTTCCTGCCTGAAGGTCCGTACCACAGGGGACATGGGGCATTGGCCTCAGGTTGGTGAGGTTGGAGTTGGGGAACACTACAGAAAATATGGAAGGGAAAGATCAAGATTCCAGGACCTCAGTCCAGAGGCTCTTATACCCTGACTGGTGACAGGAAGTTACCCAAGTGGCAAAACCCGCCAGGGAGCTTATCTGAGGGCAGCCCTGGGCCCAAGTTTCATCATCAGCTCTTTTTATTTTTAGCCTATGCCACCTCTCAGAGTAACCAGTTCTATTAATGTCCATGCAGCTCGGTGCCTGGGCCCAGGGCAGAAGCGAGCAGCTAAAAAGGACTCTGTTAGGCCTTGTGCTGGGCAATTTGCTGCACTTGATTAGCAGTTGTCTGCCTCGAGCTATCTGGAGCCCTTTGCCTCTATCCTCCCCCATACTCACCATCAAGTGATGGTGAGTTTTACCCAGTAAATATTGAATTAACCTCCCTCTTTTTCCCTTGGTTTAGGCCCTTTCATCTTAATTAGCCCATAATACTGACATACCTTTAGTTTCCCTTTTAACTTCTGGGAGGAAGTGCTGTGAGAAATTCTTCATCAGCTCTTACAACAAGCCATTTCCACTAATAAAAAAGAAAGATTTCTATTACTGCTAATGTATAGATTTCATAATTCTGCCTTCTTTTTTTAAAAAAAGTTTTCTTTTTCAATTATAGTTGACATTCAATATTATATTAGTTTCAAGCGTACAGCGTGCTGGTGACATATTTATATAACTTATGAAGTGATCTTCCTGATAAGTCTAGTATCCACTTAACATCATACAAAATTATTATGATATTTTTGACTATATTATATTTCCTATGCTGTACTTTATATTCCCATGACTATTTCATAATTGCCGATTTATATTTTGTAATCCTTCCAACTTTTTCACCCAGGCCTCCAAAGCCCCTCCTATTTGGCAACCATCAGTTTCTTCTCTGTACCTATGAGTCTGTTTCTGTTTTGTTTGTTCATTTATTTCATTCTTTAGATTCCACACATAAGTGAAATTATATGGTATTTGTCTTTCTCTGTCTGACTTATTTCACTTAGCATAATACCTTCTAGGTTCATCCATGTGTTGCAAATGGTAGGATTTCATTCTGTTTTATGGCCAAGTAATACTTCCTTGTATACAAGTACCACTTCTTCTTTATCCATTTGTCTATTGATAGACACTTAGATTTCCTCCATACCTTGGTTATGGAATGAACATATGGAGGCATATGTCTTTTCAAATTAGTGTTTTGCATTTCTTTGTTTAAATACCCAGAAGTGGAATTGCTGGGTCCTTCTTTGTCTCTTGTTATAGCCTTTGTTTTAAAGTTTATTTTATCTGGTATAAGTATTGCTACACTAGCTTTTGTTTGCTTCTTTCCATCTTCATGAAATATTATTTTCCATCCCTTTACCTTTAGTTGTGTGTGTCTTTCAATCTGAAGGGAGTCTCTTGTAGGCAGCATATGTAAAGATTTTATTTTCTTATTTATTCAACATCCTATATCCTTCGATTGGAACATTTAATCCATTTACATTTAAATATTTACATATGTAGATATATAGTTATTGCCATGTTATTATTCATATTTTTTTATCTTTTTCTCCTTTTTCTTCTTAAAGAAGTCTCTTTAATATGTCTGGTTAGTAGTAATGAACTCCTTTAGCTTTTTCTTGTCTGGATAGAAAAGTGAAAACTTTTAACCGACACCATTAACAAAGTTAAAATACAGATTAACGGGTTAGATTAAATAGGTACAATACACGATAGAATTAATATTCATACTGTATAAAAAGCACATAGAAAGCACTAAGAAACATTCAAAATTCAATAAGAAAATGGATAAAGGACCTGAGTCAATTCATGGGAATGGAAATATAGGTGGTATATAGACTTATGAAAAGCTATGTAACTATACTAATTAAAAAATGAAAATTAAACAACAATGCAGTAGCATTTTTGCCTAATTGTTTTGCAAAAATTTAAATAGGTTAACAGTACCCTCTTAAGGCTAGAGTATGGGAAAATGGGCAGTGACACGCTGTCATGAAGGTGAAAATTGTTACAACCGCATTAGAAGAACAAGTTTGCATTCTCTATCAATATTTAAATTGTCTGCACCCTATGACCCAGAGGTTACATTTCTAGGACTCTAAGCTACAGAAGTAGCACAAGTGCATAACAACATGTGTGCAGCAGCACTCATCGCAGCACTATTTGATAGCAAAAATGTAGAAATAACCAACTGTTTTTCAATAAGAAAATGGTTCAACGAATTATGGCACATACTGTGCAACTTGTAAAATGAATGAAGGAGATCTGCTATCATGAAAAGAGAACCAAGAACTAATGTTTAGTAAAATACAAAATTGTTTTTTAATACATATACAAAACACAAAAATTGTTTCTTGTATGTATTACAGTAGTCCTCAACCTTTTTGGCACCAGGGACTGGTTTCATGGAAGACAACTTTTTCACAGACTGGTGTGGCGAGGGGATGGTTTCAGGATGATTCAAGTGCATGACATTTATTGTGTACATTATTTCTATTATTATTATATTGTAATATATAATGGAATAGTTATACAACTCACCATAATGCAGAATCAGTGGGGCCCTGAGCTTGTTTTCCTGCAACTAGACAGTCCCATCTGGGGATGATGGGAGACAGTGACACCCAAAAGGTGTTGCTTATGTCCAGTCTACTCCGTAATCTCGTTTTGGTTGCTGTCACTGCAGAAAATCCTGCTTCCCAAAGATAGGATGTTGGAAATGGAAGCAGGCTTTTCAGTGCTTTTGTGGCAATCAGGATATTCCACCTTGTCTTTAACCTAGAACGTAGGGAGATTTAAAGTTGTCTCAAACATAATTTAAGGCCACCGTCATTTGTGATCTCAAGTAGTTGATCCTCTTCTAGCATGGACAAAGCTGATTCACCTGGCTTATTCACAAATGGGTCATGGATCCATTCCTTTCCAGGTCGGGGTATCTTTTGTGCTTGGGAGTAATGTTCAACCTCTTTTGAAAGCAGATATAGATGGTGATGTACCAGCTGGGAGAAAGAAGGCCCTGGCTCAGTCTCTTTCAAAATCTCTGCTACTCTTTGAAACATGTCAAAAATCCCAATGTTCACTCGTCGCCCCCATAATTCCTGTTTGGCTTTGAATGCAGCCACTTTATCTGCTGACTTAAACATAGTTGTCGTTCTCTCCTGAAGTGACAGATTGAGTTGGTTAAGCAGGTTGAATATGTCACACGAGTAAGCAAGTTTTGCGACCCATTCTGTGTCACTGAAATGTGCTGCCAGTGGTGACTGTTTTTCTAAAAGAAATCTCTGGAGCAGGTCCCATAACTCAAAAATGCTGGCCAGCGATCTACCTGTAGAAAGCCCTCTTACTTCTGTATATAAGAGAAGACGCGTGTGCTCTGTGTCCATCTCACAGTGGTACATGAACAGACATGAGTTAAGGGCATGTACTTTAATGTGGCTGATAATTTTAATCGCATCCTATAAAACATTGTTAGGTTCAGGTGACATTTTTCTGGCTAACCAGCATTTCTCTATGGATGACACAGTGTGTAGACTCACATTCAGAAGCGACCTCTTTGACCTGAATAGTGAAACCAGAAAACTGTCCCATTATGGCGACCTCTCCGTCCGTGCATGTACGGACACAAAATGACCAGTTCACTTTTCCTGTGGCAAAATGTGAAGAAAAGTATTAGGCCTTACTTCATAGGACTGTTGCCCTGAGATAAGGGCTTCAACATGCCAACTCCCTTGCCTTTCACTTAGCGCTTAAGAAATGAAGCATTCAAAACTTTAGTGTATTTGCCCAAAATCTGCCAGAGGGGGCAGCTTCTCCCTACTCTGAGAGTTATTTTTATACTTCACCCAGCGAGCTTGTTCCTTATTACCCTTATACAGATGATGGAGCTGAAGCAGAGAGAGGTTAGGTAACTTGCCCAAGGTCACACAGCTAGTAAACAGCATAGTTGGGATTTGAACCCCCAAATTCAAACTCTTAATTGGTATTGTTTCCATTGTTCACCAATGTATTCTCATTGCCTGTCATATAGGAGGTCCGTCCAAGAAATGCTTGAATAAAAGAAAGAATGAGTAAACGAATAAAGATAGTGTAAATAACAAAGTCGTTTGTGGGAGCAGTGGGAAGAAAAGATACAGCCACAGGCTGAGACAGAGATCGAGTTTAGGAGTCAGAGAAGTTGAAAGCAAATAGTCCAAGGGGTAAGGAAGATGCCAGGGGAAGTGGCGGGTAATGAAAAGTAAAGTGGCAGGGGCAAGGGGAGCTCAGAAAGGCAAATGACCAATAACTCTGTAGCCAATAAAGGAAAATATAGAACAGACCATTGGATTTGGCCAGGAGCTGGCCCCTGGGGACCTTAGAGTAGTTTCCAGCAAGTGCTGGGGAACCCAGATTGCATGAGCTTGAGGAGGGAATCAGTGGTAGAAAGACCATACAGGGAGATTTTGGGAAGGGGTAGTAATTAGGTTAAGTAAGGATTTTTGTCAAGATGTGGTGATTAGGCCCTGCTTGAAGGCAAGAGGTAACAAATCTTTGGAGAATGAGAAGTCAAACCAGCCCTTACCAAAACAAAGAGTCTGCTGTATAGTAGTGGACCACACCACGGCCAACTACATGAAATGTAAACATAGACAAAGTATGTTAGTTTGCTGTGAAGGGAATGAAGGCCAGGAGAGCAGTACTTGGTAAGAATTCTTTCCTGAGAGATGTCTGCTAACCCCAGACATGAGATAGAAAAGTCTGGTATGTGGGAGTATGGTGACTTGATTTAAAGGCTACTAGTGAAAGAAAAGCAGATAAATAGCAGAGACATGAAGAGGAAAGAGGAACTATTTTCAAGAGTTCAAAAAGCACGAGAAAGCCAGAAAGAAGACAGGATAGTTAGTGAAAGCCATAGAGCTGTAATGAAAAAGAGAATTCTGTTAACTGATCAGAAGCCTGGTAGTTAAAATGGGCCTGACATTTGTGAGCAGTTGGGAAGAGGATTTGGCTGAGGAAGCCAAATAGTGAGCAATGGCCTAAAGAAGAGTCCTTTCAGAAGGAAAGTACAGGGATTCTGGAGGGGATTGTCAGCTAACTTGGCCTGAAGGAGCCTACAAGGGCCCAAATCCAAAAGGCCCTGCATCCATAGAGGAAGGGAGCTGAGCCTACTGCTCTCTTAGGTAGGGGATGGCAACAGGGCCAACAGACAGGACTGGGTGACCCGAGGAAAGGAGCACCTGGAAAGACAATGAAAGAATAGCAGTCACAGCATACCTAATAATTGCTTTCAACAACCATTTATTGAGTGTGTACTTCACACCAGGCATTGGTTATAGGCTCTTCCTGCTCTCCAGGAGTTTACATTTCAGTAAGCGATACACCTAAAGCACTCTATTACGCCAGGGAGCTGATGTTCTGTAGGGGAAACAGATGTAGAAAGGGCTCTGGGGATTTTAACATTGATACGTGCCAAAGAAATGCAATAAAGTGGTCTGTACATGCTCTAGTTAATACAGGGTCTGCTTTCCTCAAGGAAGTAAAGAAGAGAGGCTTCATGCTGAGGTCTTAGGATTTGGTTTAAGCTGAATAAACTCATAAATCCACCAGATGGTTTCTTTTTTATATTGTCATCTTTGTCGTTTTACGAGAGATATTTTTCGAAGTCTATATTTATATAATTTCAGTTCTATTTAAATTATGCCAAAAAGGATCAATAAAATTCCCTGTTAGAAAAAAAAAATAAACAAATACCTTAAAAGGCATTCACCTGCCTGGGGAGCACATCCTAAGAGTGATCCTGTGGGGCCTGCACGCCCTCAACTTCTGGAGCACTGTGTGACTGAAATCATTTGTACTTCCTTAATACTAGTAAATCAGTTTTGAGAGCTTTTTCAATAGTATTTGCCTTGGAATAATTTTTTAATACTTTGTATGTATTTTTTAACATAACCTCTTTTCCGATTATAAAAGTAAGGCATACTCATTGTAGAAAAGTTTGGGGGAAAGTATATAGAAGATTTTTATGTCATCTTAAAATACCATTTATGAACTGGGGTGTATTACTGTCTATATAGAGAATGCAATATACAATAGATAAGATATAAATATATATTTATTGACATAATATAATATATTATGTTATAATTATAAACATAAATATATTTATATTATCTATAATATGTTATATATCAATAAATATATCATATATGATGTTATATTATAGATAAATTATATATAAGTAAATATATATTTATGTTTACAATTATAAATATATTTATATATTTAAATATGCAAATAAGGACCGTGATATGCCCTAGTTAATGAATAGTACTATATATAGAATATATAGTACTATATATGGAATATAGAATATATAGAATAAGCTAATAGGAAATCTCGTACTTCTTCAACCAAAGGATAGTCTAAGCAACCAGTCAACCCCATGCATTTAACTAGTAGGCTGAAAGTGGAGTATAATTACTCAGAGTTGACTTTAATGAGAACTGTGAACTAGGCAAAGTTTGTTTCCAGGTATTAACCCCATCTGCACCTAATGTTAGGCAGAATTTTTAGACGGCTTTCATGATCTCCACTCTATAGTGTTACCTCTTTTAAGAACCTCTCTTCTAAGTGTGGGTGAGACCTGTGATTTGTTTCTAGTCAATAGAATATGGCAAAGGTGATAACCGGCACTCTCATAATTAAGTTACATTACATAAGGCTTCATCTTAGCAGATTGGAGTGAGCAAGTCCCTGCTAACCCTGAAGAAGCAAACAGCCATGCTATGAACAGCTTTTGGAGAGGGCCACAAGCGCAGGTAGACCTGAAGGTGGCCTCCAGCCAGCAGACAGCCACAGGAAGTGAATTCTGCCAGCACCCTGAATGAGCTTGGAAGATGATTCTTTCCCAGTCAAACCTCCAGATGAAAACACATCCTGGCCAATATCTTGATTACAGTCTTGTGTGACTGAGCAAAGAATCCAGCTACACCACACCCAGACCCTGACTCGTGGCAACTGTGAAGTAATAAATGTGTTTATGTTGTTTTGAGCTGCCGAGTTTATGGTAATTTGTTACATAGAAAAAGAAAACTAACATATCAGCCCCCACCAGTCCTGCACTTTTTAGCACTGAAACCCATATAGGCATCTCCGTTTTCCAATAATATTTGTGTCAGAATGGAAATGGAGACCTCTAGTATTTTTTTTAATCCTTATTTCCCCATTAATTCCCACCAGGGTATCTCTCCAGACTGGCCTGAAATGCACCATGAATATTGCTATCTCTGGCTGCGTTTTTGTTTACACCATCCTTCTAACCCAGAATCCCTCCCCTTCTTCTTTGTGTCTTATCCATCTCATCCATGAAACTTTCTCAACTTCTAGACCATTGGACTATTTCTTCCATTGCACTTTTATTTGCATCACTTGTTTGTTCCTGATTCATATCATATACTGCCATGTGGCCTCTTCTTATTTTTCTGAAAATGTTATTGAATGTGTGTGTGTGTATATATATATATATATATATATATATATATATATATATATATTACAAAGAACATATAAAGGAGTATATAAAGTTATATGTATCTTTTGTCCTCAAAGAAATTATAAATTCATTGAAGTTCAAGATTCTACTTTGTGTATATCATACTGCTAGGAATACACAACTCCATATTTAAAAATTGTTACATGAAGTAGTCAGCCAAGCCTGGTTGGCCACTTACTGAGCCTCTCCATAGAGCCAGCCAGATTTGAGAGCATCCTTTCTTGGTATCCTAATCTCGCTGAGCTGCACTTCCCTTTACTGAAAAATGCCGACTACTGTAATTATTTTAAGGATTAAATGAGGCTAATGCGGGTGCCTGGCACGTCATAGGTGTTCAATAAATGTGAATTGAATCGGAATCTAGGTTGGCAAACCTCCCATGTGCAAAGGCTGCACAGACACAAGAGTGGGTGGAATTATCACAGGCGGGCCAATACTTCAAAGAGCTCAGTGAAACTGAAGAAGCATGTGCACACAAAAGGCCAGTTTAGGTAACCGTTTAAGCTTTAGTTTCCTTTCTAAGTAGATATATGTGGAATGCAAGGCCAGCAACCGACTTATAAATACTGATCAAGAGTGGGGAGAAATCTAAAGGAATGCGAGTAGGTCTTGCCAGGAAAAGAAGTTTGCTGCTTCCGAAATGTTTTGGTCTTAACCACTGGCAGGATTGATGGATTGCAGTTAGAAAAGCATTTTCTGTGCAGCCTGTCCAAACATCTGCTTCTGTACTTCTGTACAACTGTTGCTCAAATTCACTCTTCTTTTCGAAGAGCAAGAGAAAAAAAATCCAGCCAATCACCCTAAGCATCCTAACACCTTCCAAGTCTTTTAAAGGAGGGTCCTTAACATTTCCCCTTACCCCCTACCTGGGTTCAAACTTCAACTCCCAGGGTTCGACCAAATCCCTCCCCTTGCCCTGTGATCTAATGAATATGCAAATATCACATAATTGGCAGCCAATGGCGTGGGTTCTGGTCACATGGTGCCGGTGGTAGGTGAACGGACAGAAGTTGTGTGTGGGTGAACAGAGACAGCTCTCAGTCTGGGGCGAGCGCTTTAGTGAGCGTGGACAGATGCTTGGGCAGTAGTTTCTGCGGCAGGGGCGGCGGCAGTAGTGGTGGCTTAAGAGAGGAAGGGGGAGGGTCCAAGGGCTACACACACTCACACTTTCAAGTTCCCTTGGAGGGACAGGAGGTGGGGCTGCAGAAAGGGGAGACCAGGAGCAGTTCCATCCGTCCTGTCCCATCTTCTCCTCTCCTCTGGCTCCCTGCAGCTTGGCTCTGCGAGAGTTGAGGGTTCGGGTGGCAATACGCGGCATTGAGGGCAAGAGAGCCAGGAGAGCGGGGAGCGGACCCAGGGGTGCGGGGGAAGATGCCCATCTTGCTGTTCCTCATAGACACATCCGCCTCTATGAACCAGCGCACTGACCTGGGCACCTCCTATTTGGATATTGCCAAAGGCGCTGTGGAGTTATTCTTGAAGGTAAAGGGAGGGGAGAGGAGAGATGGGGAGAACTCCCAAGGGATGGGGGTGGATTTAGGTGTTTCTGTAACGTTTGTGTCGCCCCCTCCTCCCTTCTTCCCTTTGCGGCCCCCTCCGTCATCCCTCGTCCCGCAGCTGCGCGCCCGGGACCCGGCCAGCCGCGGAGACAGGTACATGCTGGTCACCTACGACGAACACCCATACTGCATCAAGGTAAAGGGGCCACCAAGGGGGTGGGAGGGGAAGGGAGCCAGTCTGCTGGGGCGGCTTCCCCTCTTTGCCCCCGTTAGAGAGGTCCTGTGTCGCCTGGTGGGGCATGAAGGGCGAGGAGGGGCACAGGGGGCGGGCAGAGCGGTGCGGTCCGCGGCTTCCGAGTCTCTGCGGCGCCCGGAGTCGGGGGTGGGGCAGCCCCGGGAAGAAACCGCAGGGAAGCCGGGCTGGTGGCGGCGGCGACCGCAACAACCTAGGAAGATGGCGGACATTTTGCTTTTGTATAAGCCAGAGAGGGAGACTGAGGGCGCTGCTGAGATGGAAAGGAGGGAGGGAAGGGAGGGGAGGGGAAGAGGACCGAGACCCGCCCCTTTGGGGCGCACCCCGCGTGGCTGCGGCCGGCGGAGGGGCAGGGCGAGCTGGCGACTCCGCCCCAGGTGCTCTAGGTCCGACGCGGGCTTCCCTGGAGCCCCAGCTTCTCCTCTGGCCCCTCCTTCCTCCCCCTCCCGCTCCCTGCTGCTTCTCCTTCCCCCCTCTTCCTCTCGCTCCCCTCCCCTTCCTGCTGAGAGCGTGGCAGCGCCAGCCACCGGCCTTCAAAGATTAGACTACTGCTTTTGCACTTTTGCGGTCTTTAACCCACCCCCTCCCAAAGGGAAATCTGTCGGCTGAGCAAGTCTCCCAACCCCCAGACTGGAGAAACTCTTCGTTTCTTCTCCGGAATTGGTCCGGCTAAACCCAGCTCTCGGTTACCTTAGCTACTGTTAGTGTTTCATTGGAGACATACAGAAGCTGCGACGGGGTGGGGCGGGGAGATGTCCCAGTTGGAACCCATAAGGGGCAGAGCTTTTTAGGGACCTGGCCTACCTATTTACATCATAAATTAGGATTGTTTTAGACATGTAGGGATTTATCCAGGGCAAAGAAAAGAAGGAAGTGGAGGACTCAACTGCGCGCAATTACAGTAATCAAATTGGATGATTTGATCCACAGGACTCTGACTTACAAGAGAAAAGTAGAGAGGAGGACTTCACCTCCGTGCGGTAGTTAATATATGTTACTAATGGCGAGGAGATAAAGAACCGCTTTGTCTGCAGTGACTCGATAAAATAGAACTCAGACTTAAATCAACCTGCATAAGAATCTTGCTTGCATATTGAACCTTAAAAAAATATTACCATAATCCTTGAGGTCTTTTGCTAGATGCCTTCTGTTTCTCAGAATTATCTTTATAGTGCTGGGGAGGCGCCGGCTGGATGTGTTGTAATTCGTTTCAGCCAAGTGAGGTATTTAAAAGAGTGGAACCTACCAAACTGAATAGTTGGCTAAAGAGAGTGTTCCTTCAGAGATAAAACCAAAGATGGAAAACATTAGGGGAAAAAAAGGAGGCTTTAATTTTGTAGCTAGTAGGTTCAGTGAACAGGTTGATTAGTAGGTTCTCCTTAAAACTGGTTTTGATATTTTATTTTCGGTTTTTGGTATTCTAGAAAAATGGAGCAAGAAGACATCTTTCAAAGTGCCATCATCTTTTTTAAAATGTCAGTTTCCCAAAAGGGTGTGACTGTTTCTTCCAACCTAGAAAGACAGATGTTTGTACATCCTAAGTCTGAAGGTCTACACCCTTTGAGTACTAATACAGATAAGAACCCACCATTTGTAGTGTGGCCATTTGAAGTACTCCTTAACTGAAGTAGTAAGAGAAAGATAAACTCTAAAGCACTGTGACTTTTTTTTAAAGGAATCACTTATTTAGCATTTTTCTGAATGCCGTGACTCATAATTTAAAAATGGGTTTTGAACAAACTCATACAGACAACAGAAAAATATTTTTATTAAAATATTGGTTTAAAAAAGAACAAAAGAAAGATAACTGGTTAATTTATCATAGTTTCCCCTTTGATAAACTACAATAAGAATAAGTAAAAACAAAATTGGTTTTGATTTATAAAACTTTCATGGCAATATTTACAGAATCTTTGGAAAGGAATAAGAAAGTCTCACCGTCCTCTTAACAACCATCGTTACATCTTTTTACCTAGCATCGTAATCACAGTGTCCATATTGCTTTGTATTCTGCTTGTTTCACCTATAGTGTCCCATTAATTATTACACACTGCCACATAGTCCCCACACTTAAAATTTTTAGTAACTGTGTCACTTATCTATGGTATTTTAGAGGCTCGAGATAGTTATATGAAAAGAGGGGGGAAATTGGATTTTGTTTTTAGTGAAAATATCATCTGTTAGCACTTTTTATCCTGCCATCTTATATACTACATTTTTTCCCCTAAAGTAGAAAACATTCTTCCAAGTTGAGTTTGATATTTTTTCCTTATGTATGGTATGAGAAGATACTTTCTGTAATTCCTTTAATTACTAATCATTAGTTATCTTCTTATTTAGTCTTATGCTTTTCCAAGGTTATTCAGGTTTTTTTTTTATTTTAATCTTACATGATGACTACATGTGCTAGGAAATGGTTAATGATCTTAATGATATTTTTGTTGTGTTGCTATCTACCTGAATTACTAATGATATGCCATAGTTTGGTAGCACTTTCTTTTTCTGCGTCTCTTTCAGCCACTCCCTCCTGCCTACTCCCAACCTTATTCTCAGCATGTGGTAACTATTTGTTCTTTTGCTGTTAGGATCTAGCCATTTTGGAAGGTCTGAAATTTTAGAACAGCTGGTGAATTTTTCTTAAAATTTAGTTGAGTCTTTCACTTGCTAATAGCTGGGAGCCATAAATGTCTGTTTTTTGTCACACTGATTATCAAATAGGTCTTTCTTTGATTGTCAGCAGACATCTTAGTTCCTACTTAAAATTTCACTCTTCATTAGCAGTCCGAAGTCCTTTCAGCAAAGTGATGTTAGATAGAGTTTGATTTGTAGCTTATTTTTCCGCAGAATAATGGGAAGTATATTTTTCAATTCCTCTATGGTTGGAGGGCCATTGTTCATCTCTTCTTAAAATAACTGCTTATTTCTCAGGTCTTCATTATATCCAACTTTAAACACTACAAAACAATTTTTTTTTCTACTAGAAGATTTTGTTCTATTGGTGTCATAATAGTCATAAGCTGTGTATTTGGTTGGGAGGTTTTTTTTTTTTCCGTAATAGGCATGGAAATATTCCCAGTATATCACTTACAAGCTCTGACAATAAATCTTGTTGTGAAAAGTTACTGTGACGAAACTTTTCACTAATGTATACTGTTGAGTATGTGAATATAGTATTTCACCTAAGACTTAGTAACTTACTGTACACTCCTTAGGACATGACTATGTGCTCTTTTAAAATTAGTCATACCTGTTACTAGTAGTCAGCTTTGCGTGCATGGAATTAAGTTTGATTTGGGGACCATATAAAAAGCATATGAAATGCAAGCATTTTGAGCTACATCTGTTTCAAGTGTTGCTTTGCAGACAAGTTTTATACATCATGTCACAAGTGTTAACATTACATTTATACAATGGTATCTTTAGTGTACACAGCTAGGATGAAACGCTAATATTTTAAAATTCCCAGTACATTCTTATAAGACTAATACATGATTTTTAAAGGCATTTTTTTTTATATAGTTCTTAATAGTTTTATCTGTGGTTCTACTGTCTTGTGTGTTTTGTTTTGCTATGAATCATGATTTCCTTTTATTCAGTGAATAGCAGAGGCAAGCTCATCACAACTAGTAACTCTGAGAAAATTGAAAGCATCAAGAAGAAAGTGAGCCAGGAGATTGGGGTATATAATAATAAAAAGATTCAAAATAGTTTGACGTTTTAAGCTACTTTCCTTAAATGATTTTTTTTTTATTGAAGGAAATACTTTTAAATATAAAACCGAGTCACTTTTCTATAAATAGCCAAAACACGTGTATAAATAGTGGACAGGTTTTTTTTTTAAAAATGTTTTTTCTTTTCTTTTTTTTTTATAAATAGGAAGAGTTGTTTCAGTGAAACATCCTGAGTCTGTAATTTGAAAACACAGAACATTTGAAAAAGTGAAATTTTCCCTTGAGTGTTGTGTTTTCACATCCTGTAGCTTAACTTTGCTTACTGGTATCTGCATACCTTCGTCAATGTGTATCAGTAAAAAACATTTTTTGGATTACAGATTTAGGAAGTAAACTTATGCTTTTTGTATGATCTGTTCCAAACATTTATTAGTATTTTAACTAAGGGATAACTTTTTCATATGCCCATGAGTATATTTTATAAGGCTTATTGGGAAAAGAAGCAACTTTTAGGGGAGCCTTTTATTGTCATCTAAAGCTAAGTAAGTGCTTTTCGGTGAAACAGTAGCAACGTGGCCTGTGAGAGCAACGTGAGACAATAGAAGGTGCATTTAAAACTCAAAAGGCCACAAGGTGGTACATCAACTTTTATTATGAATTGTTTCTCCCCTGATCTTGCATCCTTTTCACCTTTCCCATTGGCCATTTGAAGTATGTGATGATAGTTATTTTGAAGTAATAAAAGGAGAAAATACCAACAAAATAAAAAGGCAACCTACCAAATGGGAGAAAATATTTACAAATCATTTATCTGATAAGGGATTAATATCCAAAATATATAAAGAACTCATACAACTCAATAACAAAAATATCTGATCAAAAAATGAGCAGAGAATCTGAATAGAAATTTTTCCAAAGAAGCATAGAGATGCCCAACAGGTACATGAAAAGATGCTCAACATCACTAATCATCAGAGAGATGCAAATCAAAACCACAATGAGATATCACCTCACACCTGTTAGAATGGCTGTCGTCAAAAAGACAAGAGATAAGTGTTGGCAAGGAAGTGGAGAACAGGGAACCCTTGTGCACCGTTGGTGGAAATGTAAATTGTTCAGCACTATGGAAAACAGTATGGAGGTTCCTCAAAAAATTAAAAGAGAGCTACCATACAACCCAGCAATTCCACTTCTAGATATTTATCTGAAGAAAATGAAGACATTAACTTGAAAGAGATATGTACCCTCATGTTCACTGCATTATTTACAATAGCCAAGATATGGAAACAAGCTAAGTGTCCATTGATGGATGAGTCAATAAAGAAAATGTGTGTATAGCCACACACACACAATGGAATATTATTTGGTCATAAAAAGAAGGAAAGCTTGCTATTTGTGACAACATGAATGGACCTTGAGGACACTATGCTAAGTGAAATAAGTCAGATGAAGAAAGACAATATGATCTCACTTATATGTGGAATCTTAAAAAAAATACTCATAGGTACAGAGAACAGGTTGGTGATTGCTAAAGGTGAGGGTTGGGGGTGGACAAAATTAATGAAGGGGTCAAAAGTATAAACTTCCAGTTATAAAATAAATGTCACGGGGATATAATGTACATCATGGTAACTATAGTTAATAATGCTGTATTGCATATTTGAAAGTTGCTAAGAGAGTAAATCTTAAAAATTCTCATAAAAATTTTGTTGCAAGTATGTACAGAGACAAATGTTAATTAGACTTATTGTAATGATCATTTTGCAATACGTAGAAATATCAAATCAATATGTTGTACACTCGAAACTAATATGTTATATGTCAATTATACCTAAATAAATAAGTAAATGCTTACGGACATTTATCCAACCTATGAATTAAATATAGTTTACTGGAAAGAATTTTAGGAATGAGGTAGCAAAATAGAAAGTCATTCCCCTACTAAAAATCCTTCAGTGGCTCTCCATTACATTTCAGAATAAAATCCAACTTCTTAGCCTGGCCTCCATGGCCTTCATCATCTTCTATCCTACCTTTCCAATAGTGTCTCTCCATTCTCTTCTCAGGTTTCAGCCACAGTGAGAAGAAATGAAGCCGTCTTATCCAAACTCACTCTGTTTCTTGCTCCTGTATTGTTGCTTGCAGCTTGCTTCTTGTAGATATTGCTCACTCTGCCCAGGACACATCGGTTGGCCTGATGTGCCTCAGCTCTTCACTTTACATTCTCAGAAGTCATCCTGCTCCTCTGGCCTACGTCTACTCCAAACAGTGTAACAACTCTCACTGTGATCCCTTAACACTTTGTCCAGATCTTAACTATAGCACTTAGCATTCTATATGGTGATTATCAGTGTTCATGCTGGCTTCCTTAATGTGAGCTCTTTAAGGGTACGCATTTGAACTTCTGTATATTTGTACCCCAAGTACCTAAGGGAATGCTTAGATTTTAGTAGGCATATGATAAATGGATGAAAAGTATTTCAAGCAATATGTGTGAAGCTACCCAGTCTCCTTTCCCCCTCCCATTTCCACTACTCTTCTCCAGGGGTTGAAATCATTAACAATTTGATATGTTTAATGTTTATTACAGCTAGCATTTTCATTTAGATTCAGGTTTATAATATGGTAGAATCCTGGTTTTTACAAGATCAATGTATATGTATCCCCTTTCCTTTGTTTATTGAAGTATAACTCATGTACAGTAAAATACATAAATCTTAACGACTTGATGCATTTTTACGTCTTTGTACATTCATGTAACCACTACCACAGGCCAAGATACAGAACGTTTCCCTCAATCAAGAAACTGCCTCTTGCTTATTTGTGCAGTCCCTTTCTCCCCTGCTGGTAATTGTTGGTCTGACTTTTATCACCAATGCAGTGATTTGATAAAAATGGTGTTTCTGGAAGATAAGTCTGACAGTGGATTGCTACTACAGAACTTTAGGCATTCATTTACCATGTGTTCAATGAGTACCTTCTCTGGACCAATCTTTATTATATGTGGTGTGGATGTGGATGTGGATGTGGATTAAAGTGTGGGAGATGTCAAGAACAGTGGACTCTTAACCAATAGATTGGAGGGGGTATGTGCAGGACACAGGGAGGAGTCAGTTTATCCAGTCAAGATTGTAACTAGTTGAGATTGGATCACAAAAGGGCTTTGAAACCTACAAGCTAGAGTTTATACATCTCTCCCGGCATAAAGAGCTATGATGTGCATTTGAAGAGAAATAGGGCAAGTCTTGTTGTCTGTGTGCTTGTTTGGTTATTATTACATAGAAGCATACATTGAGGTGGGCTGGGGAGAAGGAAGAGCGAAAAGTAGGGGAGACCCAAAAGATGTAGTCAAAATTGCCTAGTTTTGCATTAGTGCTGGCCACTTGAGAGCTTTTGGCCTTGAGTTTGGGATTGGGGTGGGAGGGATGACAGAGGGGCAGGGTCAAACATAAGGAAAGGGCAAATATTGTCCTTTTCAGTTTGCCTTTGCTTCAGAAAGATAATTAGAACTGCTTAGGAGACAGAGTCCTTTATTTCAGGGTGACCAAACATGGCAGCTGTTCCACATCCCAGGGAGAAATGTGCTTTCCAGGGAAGGGCAGGATTGAAGGACTCTCTGTATGGGGGAAGAGGGAACAGGGATGAAGAAGGGAACCCAGTGATTTAAGTCCTTTAATGAAAAACTGTTAGTAAACATGGCCTCCAGTTCCCTTTCACTGAGAGTTTAAATAAGAGATCCAGGCGGTCCCTTTGGGTGCCTGTTGGAACCTTGGAACACACTCTCTCCTGGGTAAAATGTTCTAAACAGTGATTAGGTTTCCAGACCTTCCTCCCCAGGAAAGCCTTTTAACCCTTAATGTCACTTATCCATAGAACCATTGTGTTTGTTATTGTTTCTACTGGGAAATGGATTTGTTTCCAAGGTGATTTGTTAAAACCACATCCTTCCCCACTTCTTCCTCACAGCTAGGGTGGGCTAGTGGTCCCAGTGAGGGGTGGGGACATTATAAGGGCTCTGTCAAAGAGTCAGAAGGGCTGAGGTGGAAATGAGGGTAGGCATGACTCTTTAAATATACCAGTCATTCATATTTCAGATTTGTTGTATTTACTCTGTTTGGTACAGCATCCACTAGCCACGTGTGATTATTGAGCACTTGAAAGGCAGCTAGTCTGAATCAAGATGTGCTGTAAGTGTAAATAAAACACTAAAGTTTGAAGACTTGGTACAAACATATATAAAATGTCTCATTAACAATTTTTATATCGATCACAAGTTTAAACAATATTTTTATATATCGAGTTAAATAAAATATATTATTAATTTCACCCTTTTTTTTTAAATGTGGCTACTTGAAAATATAAAATAACATGTGTGGCTTGCACTATATTTCTCTTTGACAGCAATATTGGCCTGTATCCTTTCTTCAGATATTTCTGATGTTCATATCCTAGAAATTGCTTCCAAAGGAGGATCCTTTTTCTTGAAGTTCTATTTAAAATGAACAACACCATAATAGACTCGTTTATGCATGAAAGGTTGTAACACAGTTCAGAGTTGATGGATTGATAACCCTTGGTTCTGGAGCAAAATATGAAAGCATCCCATTCTTGTTTGTATTAAAAGCCAGTTATTTGCTAAGACTTTTGGATGTAGTTGGTGATCCAACTGGTTGGGTTAGAAGTTTTTTCCTGGGCTAAGTACAATAGAAGATGTATGTGAACTCCTAATATAACTACAGTAATTCAGAATTCTGTTTGTAATATTTACTTACTAAATGGTCCATGCTTTTAGTGCTAATAGAAATATGTTACATATCCCTTATTAGATTTACAGGAAGAGTATTCATCAAGAAAAGGATAAAAGATAAATTCTCAAGCTTGGCATAATGTAAAACCTAAGAAACAAAGGGGAGTTTGTATCACTGCTCTTATTAAATGCTTTCTTGACATTCCTTAGCAGAGCCCTTGTCTTATATCATGGGAACTCATCAGTAGCATTAAAAGAAGGAGAGAGGTCCAGGTCCACAGGACAGGAGGGCTCTCATGATTATTGCTTTCTCTAAGCTCAATTCTCCTAATGGGGATTACAGAAGTGAGTGAGTTATTTTCTGTTACTGTAATGGCTTCCATTTAAGGAATAATACCAATGTTAAATTCTGAGGCTGGGTGAAAGTAGAAATGTGCTGATGAATAGCATATATAGGAATTGGAACCATTTTATAGCTCTAGTTTTGGATCCTCCTAAAACCCATCTTATAGTAAAGGTATTATTTGGATTTTACAGATATGATTTATATCTACTTCCTTGTAGTAATGAACAATAATATAATAGCTTTCTAATGATAGCAGCTGATATTATTGAGTAATGCTTATGCACAGGGCCATGTGCCAATGAATATAAAGTGCTTATTTCATTTCTCTTTCCAACCAGCCTAAGTCTATTATTATCCCCTTTTAACAGATAAGGAAACCAGGACCCAGAGAAGTTAAGCAACACAGCTGAATAGTAACCAGGTCTGTCTCTATTCTAGAGCCTTAAATAATGAGCCACTTCATTTTTCCTATCAATCATAGTAGAACATTACTTTTAATAACTTCTCACTGGTATTTTCTCATTATGACATATGTCCTGGAGCCATGGTTTTTAGAACTGTCATGCTGTTGTTTATTGTTGCTTTTGATATAACAGTGCTCGGTATTATAGCAGGCACTCGGTGAATGAAAATTATTACCTCCAGTGTTACCATTTTTATTATTTCTCTATTTTTAGGTGAATATCATGGTGCATTTGTTTGTGAAATACTTTGGCCTTTGATGTCCCACAGTTATGCCCTTACTCAGGGACAGATGTGGAGTCGTTGGGACTCTAAGCTGATGGAACTTGAGATGGTGTTTTTATGTTGGGGGTAGAGTTTGAGGACTAGGGGCCTAAGCTGAGTGGGCCCTATAGGTTGAGTGGTAGGCTTGAAAGAGCAACAGGATAGTCTTTGGCTATCTAGTAGTCTCCAGAAACTGATTTGTCATTTTCACTTTATCGGTCTCCTGATAAATGTTTTTCTTGTAAGGAAAAGACTTTCAATGAACTCCACAGTAATCATTTAGTTTCTCCTAATCTACAACCTGCAGGTCGAGGCAGAAGTGGTTTTGTAAAAAGGCCTGAATGTACCATACCACCTTTGCAGAGTTTTATATATCAGCCTCCCTTAACAGTGCAGTCTTTATTTCATCCAGATCTCCCATTCTTCTTGAGCCATACCACTGCCATAACCAGATAGCTTCTTTTTTTCTTCTTGCTTAGGTTGGTAAGGGATGGATTTCAGAGAAGGAATGGAGATGCCACCAAATCAGCCACTAGGGGATTAACCAGAAAAAGTTATATATAAGACTTTTGTGTTGATGTGTCAGGTATTTGTAGAAAAAAATAGAGTTCTATATCTTAAACCATATTCACCTGATTAGACTATTCATTAATGGCAGTTGCTCTTTCATTAGTTGTATCCTGCCCTATAGATTGAGTAGTTTAGTAAATAGTACCAAAAGCCAAACTCAACTTGAATGCTATTGAACAAGAAACTTGAAATATTTACATGTGTGCAAGTAAGGAATAGTACTAGTAAGAAAAATATGATTTATTAAGGTCTTAGGATTTACTATATAGCTACTTGGGCCAATTTACTAATGTTTATTTTCTTTTCCCTTGACTATATTTGAAACCGTTAATACTCATTCCTTCCAGAAACTCATCACCTTCTCTATTCTGTTTCTCCACTCCTCTCTCTGATAATTTTTCCCTGTCTTTAAAATTCTTTCCCTTCATGAATACCTCCTGCCTCATTCATGGTTTCAAATAGTCCTCTTACACTGATGCCTGTCCATCTTTAGCTTCTCATCTAGGCATCTCTAGCTGACTATAAAACATCTTTATCTGACTATCTGACCTGACATCAGCTCATAGATAGCATGTCAAGACATCCTTATGGCTCTAAAGCTTATCACCTCTTCCATATTCCCCATCTTTTCATCACCCAAGATTGAAAACTAGGCATTATATAGCATTGATCCTGTCCTTTCATATTCTTTTAAGGCCCATCTCTCATCCCTTTGAAATGTCTCTTACATGTGTTCCTTTAACTCAATTTCTGCTGTCATCATTTGAGTCCAGGTCCTGACCTTTTATGCTTTGACCACTATAACAACCTTCTATGTGGTCTCTCAAGTGCCTCCCAAATTTCGACTCTTTCCCCACACCAATTGTAAACTTCTTAAAACAAACAAACAAACAAAAAACCTGATTTCATCATATCATCCCCCCTTTCCAAACCTTCAAAGACTCCCCATGCGGATGAATGCTATTCTGAATTCTCTGGGATCTGTTCCTTGTGTCTATATAAACTTATTTCCCATTATTTCTTCATAGGAGCCCTGAGCTTCAGCCAGACCTGTCTCTTCCACCCCGAGTTTGTCTCTCCATTCCTCTTGCCTGCCTTTAGAACATCAGTTAACCAAAGGAAGGGGAGATATAGAGCCAAGAGAGCTGGAGGCTCTGGGGAAGGAGAGCAAGGGAACTGAAAGCATTCCATTAATGGTGTGACCTGAGAGAAAGGATGCCACAGAAGGTGCTTTAAAGTGCTATGCCAATGATGAGAAGTTGCAGAAGGATTGGGGAGAGAGGTGCAATATAACCTTGAGTGGTTGATTAGCCTGAACTAGACCAAATGTTTTGATTTAGACTGGCCTGGAGTTGCTGTTTAATCAGAAGCCCCAGTCTCTCTTTGCATTTGTCTCTGCAGAAGTAAGCTCACATAACTAGATAGTAGAAATAAGATTCTAAGGAGAATAACTAAGCTTTAATACAGCCATGGCATTGGAAAATTGGAAGTCACTCTTTTTTATTTCTTGTAGGAGAATGCTGAAGATATGTGGAGCAATGCTGTCCATTTTTCTTAAAAGCTTATATATGCATATAGAGATTGTTAACTCCATTTCATAGTGATGTTTGTGAGCTGTACGTTAGAAGTCTAAGTCTAGGTACTTTTATAAAAATCAGATTTTAAAAATGTATTTACTTTCATATTCATGAATATTTATTTTTATAAATCATAAGTATCTCTATAGTAACATAATTTTTTAATTTTTTTAATTTTTAAAATTTTTATTATGCTGACATTAGTTAATGAAATCCAGTAAGTTTCAGGTGTCCAATTCAACAGTAAGGCATATATGTATTGCATTGTGTGTTCACCGCCCATAGATTTCTTTCTGTTACCACATGTTTGACCCCTTTTACCTCATCTACTTCTCTCCTTCCCCCACCCTCTGGTAACCACTGGTCTATTGACCATGTCCATGAGTCTCTGCTTGTTTGTCCTGTTCATTTGTTGCTTTTAGGTTTATATCCCACATATAAGTGATATCATGCGATTTTCAACTTTTTCAGTCTGGCTTATTTCGCTTTGCATGATTATCTCGAGGTTCATCCATGTTGTTGCAAATGGCAGCATTTCATCTCTTCTTATGGCTGAGTAATATTCCATTGTATATATGTACCGCAGCCTCTTTAGCCAACCATCTGTCTGTCGTAGGACACTTTGGTTGCTTCCATGTCCTGGCCACTGTGAATAATGCTGCCATGAACATCGGTGTGCAAATGTCTTTTCAGATATGTGTTTTCAAGTCTTCGGGTTAAATACCCAGTAGAGGGATTGCTGGATCATATAGTAGATCAATTCTTAGTTTTTTGAGGAACCTCCATACTGATTTTAAAAAGTGGTCATAGTACAGCTTGTCTGGTAGATCACACCATCCACTGTCATGTAAATCTGGCAAGATTTGTCACTTCAGCAGGTCTGTAAAGAGTGCTGGGCTAGAAAGCAGGAGACCAAGGTTCTTAGCCACAATCTGCTACTGATCAGGTAGATACATGACCTTGGGCAAGTCACTTAACACTTTTTAGATGTCAATTTTCTTATCTGTAAAATGAAGGGATTAGACTAGATTATTAACATTGTTTCTTCTGAAAAAAGTACAAGGTAAAACTGTATAACTGAAAGGCAGGAAGTGGAATAATTGAGGCATGGAATTCAGGGTGATTTCAAAATTGCTTTAAATATTAGAAAAAATTTTAGAATAAACAGTTCATGTGCATGCTTAATGTGCTATATCACACACTTCCTGGTTAAATCAGTAAATGCCACTCCATTTTATTGGTGTCGTTTCTCTTTACTGCCAACAGTTCAGGACAGAGTCCTAGCAATGATTACCTCTGAAGAGTGGAACTGAGAGTTTGGTGAAGAGAGACTAAACTTATATTTTTGTTGAGAGTTTTAACAAAGAATGTGTGCTACTTTTATGATTTTTTTTGAGAGAATTATTTTTAAAAATTTGTTTGGAGGAAAGAGATGCCATATAATCTTTAGAAAGTAATAAATGGCCTTTCTTTTATCTATCCTCTTCAATGCTTTCTGCAGTATTTGGGTGGCTTAGTCTCACTCCTATCCTTGTGTATTTTTCCAAGGCCACTTTTTAAAATTTTTATTTTGTGTATGTGTTCATAAAAAGTGTCTCCTGTCTAAATAATTGAACATGTTATCTGCACAATGGCATTTCTGATCATAGATATTGGTCAATAGCTACCATTGAAATTGTCTGAGAGTAAGAGAGGAAACAACATTTTTATTTGAGCAAGTTTGTCAAGTTCTTTGCAACTCTAAGATGTTTTTACCTTCAGTAGCAGTGCAATTGATTCCTGTACAAAGGAGAAGAGTTTCTAAAATTCAGTTTCCGCAATTTATTTTGATGTTATGTTTTCAACTGAACTCCGAGAGGTTTGCTACGTCATAATTTTATCCTAATTCCCTAGGGTAGGAATTGAAAGCTCATAAATGCATTTTGCAGATATTTTAGACTAATTCTTACAATTGTTTATCCACTAAAAAAATCATATTAGGTATTCTAAAGAGACTGGTAACACAAAATGGTGATCTTGTGTCAGTAGAATTAAACTGTGAATCATTTATTTGCCTAGTTTATATTATTTTTATTTTTAAATTTATTTTTCAATTACAGTTGACATAAAATACTATATTAGTTTCAGATTGCCCAGTTTATTTTAAAATATGTGGTCATGAGAATCTTTAGCCATCTGCTGAAGAAACGATTCAGCAGGCCACAGACTGTCAAATAAGTTTTTGCAATATATTAGGGGATCGATTTCTTAAGAACAGTTTTAAAAAGTAGAAGACTCAAGTAGGTTAGAATTCTTTCATGGATTTTGATTGGTGGTATTTCCCAAAGTGTGTTCATGAAAATTGGTGGACTGAACCACAGAATGGTAGCAGTTCAGGACACTAAAATGTGCCCTTGAGAAAGTAACTTTGACAAAAAGGAATCCAAGATAATTGGATAGTCTTTTTTTCATTTTTTCCAATTACAGTTGACATTCAATATTATATTACATAATATTCAATATCATATAATGTAGTGGTTAGACATTTATATAACGTACAAAGTGGTCCCTACCCCCATTAGTCTAGTACCACCTGGCACTATACATAGTTATAATATTATTGACTACATTCCCTACACTGTACTTCACATCCCCCTGACTGTTTTGAAACTGCCAATTTGTACTCCTTAATCCCTTCACCCTTTTCACCCAGCCCCGCAACACCCCTCCCATCTGACAGCCATCATATTGTTCTCTGTATCTGTGAGACTGTTTCTGTTTTGTTTGTTCATTTATTTTGTTTTTTAGAGTCCATGCATAAGTGAAATCATATGATATTTGTCTCTCTGTGTCTGATTTATTTCACTTAGCATAGTACCCTCTAGGTCCATGGAAATTGTTACAAATGGTAAGATTTTATTCTTTTTTTAGGGCTGAGTAATATTCTATTGTTTATATGTACGATCTCTTCTTTATCCAGTTAGTAATATTCTATTGTTTATATGTACGATCTCTTCTTTATCCAGTTATCTACTGATGGACGTTTAGGTTGCTTTCATATTTGGCTACTGTAAATAATGCTGCAGTGAACATAGGGATGCATATATCTTTGAATTAGTGTTTTGGATTTCTTTGATAAATACCTGGAGGTGGAATTGCTGGGTCATAAGGTAGTTCTGTTTTTAATGTTTTGAGGAACCTCCATAGTGGCTACACCAATTTGCAGTCTCACCAGCAGTGCACAAGTGTTCCCTTTTCTCCACAACCTCACCAACGCTTGTTGTTTGTTGATTTGTTGATGATGGCCATTTGGACAAGTATGAGGTAATATCTCATTGTGGTCTTAATTTGCATTTCTCTGATGATTAGTGATGGTGAGCATCTTTTCATATGTCTATTGGCCATCTGTATGTCCTCTTTGTAGAAATGTCTATTTAGGTCCTCTGCCCATTTTTTAATCAGGTTGTTTTTTCTGGTGTTAAGTTGTATGAATTCTTTATCAGTTTTGGATATTAACCCCTTATCGAATGTATCTTTGGTGAACATCTTCTACCACTCAGTAGGTTGTCTTTTAATTTTGCTGATGATTTCTTTTGCTGTATAAAAACTTTTTAGTTAGATGTATTCCTATTTGTTTACTTTTGTTTCCTTTTTTTTTGGATATTCTTAAAATAAGTAATTTTATAAGTAAAAGCTATATTAGTATTCATAAAACACAGAAAAATAGAATGCCTCTTTTGAACCTAGAAGTGTATCAATACTTTGAGTCAAGTGAGAAAACCACCAAAAAAGTGAAATCAGGCCAAATTACTAGAGTATTAAGGGAAAAAAATTGTATCTGATAGAAGCAGAAAATGTAATGCAAGAAGAAAGTTTTAAAAGGAGATACAAGTCTACAACCAAGAATACTTTACCCAGCAAAGGTATCATTTAGAGTGGAAAGACAGATAAAGAGCTTCCCAGACAAAAATAAGCTAAAGGAATTTATCAACACCAAGCCAGTATTACAGGAAATGTTGAAGGGACTTCTTTAAGAAGAAAAAGCATGTATCAAAATCATGAATAAAAAAATGGTAATATTTACATATCTATCAATGAGTACATCAAATGGTAAAGAATTAAGTGCTCCAACCAAAGGATGGGGTGGCTGAATGGATAAAAAAACAAGACCCCTACATATGTTGCCTACAAGAGACTCACTTCAGATTAAAAGACACACATAGACTAAAAGGAAGGGGATGGAAAATGATATGGCCTTGATGGACCTAGAGGATATTACACTGAATGAAATAAATCAGAGAGAGACAACACATGATTTCACATACATACAGAATCTAAAGAACAAAAAAACAACAATAATAACAAAAATGGAAACAAACTCATAGATACAGAGAATATTTTGAGGGGTACTAGGCAGGATGGAAGTTGGGGGGATGGTGAAAAAGGGCAAAGGGATTAAGAAATACAAATGGCTAGTTACCAAATAGTCATGGAGATAGAAAGTGTAGCATAAGGAAAATAGTCAACGATGTTGTAATAAATATGTAAGAGAGAAGAGGGGTACTAGATTTAGTAAGGTGATCACTTGAGCTCTAATTAGTTTGTTGTACAACTGAGACTAATATATTATTATATGCCAGCTATAATTGAAAAAAAAACCTCATTGAATTGTACAATGTAAATATGAGCAACTAATTGTCTATTTCAATAAAGCTGGGAAAAATTTTTAAAAATAAAAAATAAAGTTAAAAAAGAAATATCTTTAGTAAACAGTAGTAGTAATCAAAAACAATTTGTTACATTAAAAATGATTCTTTTACTTTAATCAAAAAAAGAGAGATACAATAAACAAGACAATTCCAATCTTTTAATGATACGGCATCTTCCTAATGTGTACTTCACAATTTTAACAATCTACTTTATAGGTAAGCTAGCTGTAAACGTAATTTAAAAAGACATTTGAACATTTTAAGGTGATTCGGCTATCACAGTGTTCTGTTTACCTAAAGGGGCAAGAAAACCTTTTTTAGATCTGTCAGAGTTGTGATCAATTTTAGTTGTGAGAAAAAAATTCTTGAAGTTGAAAAGTTTTAACTTGCACAAATATTCCATATATGGCTAAGGGCAAAGACCAAGGGGAAAGTCATTTGTCTCCTCAGGAGACAGAGTTGATTAGAAAAGCAGGGCTTCTTATTTTTTATGTTATTCTTTCTCACTGGTCAGTTTACCAACAAAAGAGCAGTTTGTGATGATAAAGATGATAGAATGTTAAGTTGGAGAAGAAAAGTTGGTTGAAAAAATGCTGTTGAAAATGATTTATTCAAATTGTCTGAGTTGTTGCAGAACAAGTTTCCCCCAAACATGTAGAGAGCAGATGGAAAAAGGAAAATAGTTTATCTTTCAGCAAGAGAAATGATGGTGCTACTAAATTTAGACTCTTTGGCTTTAACTTGCGACATCTGGGAAAATATTCAAATCCGTTAATCATCTAGTACGTAGCCACCTAGAAGAGCCCAAGGTCCAGGATAGCCTTCTCTGTGGGATAACAAAGGGCAAATATTACCAGGATGATTTCATTTCCTTTAATAAAAGATAAAACATTTTGTCAAGGAGAGGGAACATGTATTGTATCTCCAGATTCCAGCAAGACTTTCGGGTGTGTATGCCCCACATGTGTCAATTCAGTGGCTCAGCACCGAGTCAGAGGGACATAGTAAGTGTTGCTTTCTAGTGAGAGGTTCTCTCGCTGTGGTGTGAGAGAGACTGGCTGGTGACAATTTAAAAAATAGAAGAATTATTTTGCTCTTTGAAAAGATTCACTGTCATTCCCTTTCAATAGCTATCACTCTAGAGAATTTTAATTTTTCTATTTTTTTTTTTGATTTACAAATATTCAATTGACATAGTTTTTAAGGGGCACTTCTCTTGTGGAAAGTTAGATGCAGCTGCCCTAAAAATGTTTTCCAATTACCTTAGATGGGCAAATTAATAGCATGTTTATTACATTAATTAAATTTGCACATTATATGAAGTCTGACCAGGTCATCTATGTTTTGGAAAAGGATTATAAGTGACTTTTAGAGATAGAACAAGGGTTTTCTGAAAGGGATCCAACATCACTCCCACATCCCCTTTCAAGGACAGTTGATCCGCTTTTATCTCTTTTACTTGCTTATACTTCCTGGCAAGATTTTGATGGAAGAAAGGGTTCTTCTGTTTTAAAAAATAAAAATAAATGAATCAGAGAAATGGTCTGGCCAAAATGGGATGAACTTAGGGAAGGACATGTGTTGGGATGCTGAGGTTTGGGAGAGCCACTAAATAACACCCCTACTTTCCCTCCAACACTGAAACCAATGGAGAAATAAGACACAGGAGCCAGCCAGAGTTCTAAATAACAGCTTTATTCCTGTTAAAAGCTAGACTGGATGATATAGTCTAGATGTGTGTTCACAAAAATCTTCCAAATAGTTCACACGTTGACAGACCTCCCCTATAGGTCTGTTGTAGGAGCAAAGCCTACCCCTTAAGTACCATATGTCAGAGAGAATGCCAGAAAATTAGAAAGAGCTCAGCAACAGGCTTAGAGGAAGCATGCCAGTTTCCTGTTGCCAAAACCACCAGTCAGATAAGAAGATGGAAATAAGGGTGCAGAGGGTCATAAATAGACCCAGTAAGGGGTAAAGGACTTACTCTGTACCACTTGGCTTTGCTAGTTAGTTACAGCCAGAAATAGACTAGGGTCTTCCAAGTCCTAAGCCACTGCTACAGTTCCCAAATTGGTCTGAATTTAGACATCAGGGAAAATAGGGTTAAATTAAATGAAATTTGGAAATTCTTTTAAACTTATGAACTTCTAAGCTAATATAACAGGACATGTCTATAAGGTGAATATGCAGAATATGTAGAAGGATCTCTAGTATAGTGGTATAAATTGGTGGGCTCTCACATTGGGTTACTTGGATTCAGATCCTGGCTGTGTCATTTACTAGTTGTTTGATCTGGACAAGTTTCTTATCCTCTCTGAGCTTCAGTGTGCTCATCTATAAAATGGAAATAGTAATAGTACCAACTTCATGGTTATGAGGCTCAAATGAGAAGGATACACATAAATGCCATGCTTAGCATAAATGAATTACTGACACATAGTCACTGATAAATATCACCTATGTTTATTGTTTATCATCATCGTCGTCGTTGTCATTTTACTTCTGGGAGACTTAAAACTTGACCTGTGAAGACAATAAACTCTTACTTTTGGATTTCACCCATCCAAGGTTACTCCTTTGTCCTAAACTTCTATGTTTTTGGTCTCCAAGGCTAGAAGTTTTGTAAACATCTTTTACTCTTTCTCCTTTAGGCCAGTGGTCTGTTTGTCACCAAGTCCTACCTTGTTTGTTTAAAATGTTTCTCGATTGTCCCCTACCTCTTCATTCCCATCCTAATTCAAGCCCTGATTCCCACTGGCCTGGAATACTATTCAAGCCTCATAGCTCCTTTTTCCTGACTAGTTTCTTCTCCAGTCTGTCCTATATGTCACTGCCAGACTGACCTTCCTGAAGCACTGCTTTGATCCTGTTTTTCCTCCTATCTTGGAATCTATAATGAGTTTATTGTGTGCTGAAGCAAAGCCAAGGTCTCCTGCCTGACCTTCAGGTCCTTCTAGAACATCTCTGTCCAATAGATATATGATGCCAGCCAGACACAAAATTGAAAATTTTCTAGTAGCCACATTAAGAAGTAAAAAGGAACAAGTGAAACATATAGTAATATATTTTATTTAACTGAACATATTAAAAACATTATCATTTCAACATGTACTCAATATAAAAATAAATGAGATATTTTCATTCTTTTTTCCTTTTGTTCCAAGTTCTCAAAGTCCTATGTGAATTCTACACTTATATCACATCTCAAGTCAGACTAGCTATGTTTCAAGTGCTCAGTAGCCATATGTGACTGAGGGCTACTGTATTATTGCAACCGTAGAGTGTGACTCACTACCACTGTCACCCCCACAAACAAGACATACCTAAATCTTACTTCTTCCTGGTTTGTTAAAACAAAATAAGGATGGTAATACCATCCCTATTTTATAGGGTTGTTCTAAGCAAATGGAACTGTGGAAGTGCTTTGTAAGCTGTAAAGCTCCATGAGAATATAGGGAAGCTATTATTGGGAGTAAAGGTTTTACTGATATATGACAGTAGGATATCTTTGGAGTAATTTGAAAGAAAAGACAGTATTAAGAAGGTAAATGAACTGTCCCGAATTCATTTATGAAAAATATCAACTTCAAGCAATGAAGGGAAAAATATAAACATATTCTTTCTCCCATAGATCTTCATAATTATCTTTTTGAAAGAAATTTGTTACATTAATAAGGTTCTCTAAATATTTAAATTAATCTGTAGGTCCTTTTTCTCCGTCAGCATTCTGAGAAATAGGTTTAGGGGCATTTAGTTCTTCTCTTGAAGGAGCTTATACTGCTACCAAGAAGTTTATTGCTTTGGGTAGTAAATGTAGCTCATAACCTTTGTAGTACTGAGGTAGGAGAAGCATTCAACTTCTTTGTACAGCCCACTTTATTGCAAAGAATTGGAATTGATCGAAAAAACAGAAAGCCAGTGATTCAGGTACAGAAACAATTTGTAAAATGTTTTCAATTTATATCATAAGGGAAATTTTAAAGACTATTCTGATAGGTTGATTAGTAAGACTACTAACAACCAGAGGACACATTATTTTAAATATCTTGTGGCTCTCAAGAGTTCAACAATTACTGTAGATATAACTCTAAGTTTACAGTGTGGGAACTAAGATTGCAAATGAAGTAACTCCAAAAAAAAAAAAAGCCAACTTTATAAAGTAGCTTCTGGGTGAGTGACCCCACTGTTTACAAGTTTGCCCAAGCCAGAAACCTCAACCTAATGTATCACCCTTTCTCCCTCACCCATCCTTCTAATTAGCTACTAAGTCCTTATGACTCCATCTCTAAAATACTTCTTTTATCTTTAACCTCCTGTCCATCCCCATTGCAGGCTTTCATCACTTTTCTTATAAGTTGTTGCAACAATCTTCAAACCAGTTTCCCTGCCTCAAGCTTCAGCTTCCCCTCTACTCCACAATTTATTCTCCAACTCTCAGCAGAATGATCTTGCTAAAATACAGATCTGATCATGCCACTCCCCTAATTAAAAACCTGAAGTTATTCCAGGGCCGACAGATAAAATCAACACTACTGAGCACAATGTACAAAGCACATTAATTACCATCAGAGCCTGACTATCAGCTTTGCCTCCTGCCATGTACCCAGAAAAATGATAATCAATTTTCTTGTGGTTCCCCAGGAAGCCCTATCCTCTTATGAACTCTGTTCTTTTCCTTTGGACCATCCCCTCCAATCTTCACTTCGGTGTGGGAGTTTCATGATCTTCATGTCCTTCAGCATCCTCAAATGCCCCATCTTCTGTGAGAAGCCTTCCCTAAATCTCTGATCCTTTGTTCTCTCAGTCTCCATAACTGCATTCTTTATTCCTTTGTGGCATGAACTTCTTAAGGCTAATTCCTCTCTATATCTCCAGCATGTAACATTCTGCCCAGTATAGCATAATTAGTCCATAAAAATTGTTGAATAAGTAAAGGAAAGAATTGATGTTATCCCTCCCAAATGTACACCTTTCCCATCTACTCCAAAGAAGAAAGCTAATTTTTGAATTCACTATGATTTGTAATTATCTGCTGATATTTCTAGGTATCTGATGGGGACAATTAAAATCATAATTCTTCCTTTTAGCTCAAATTTAGATTGTCTAGTCCAGTAAGATTTTGCTTTGGCCACGAGGAATTATTCTAATGCCCTACTTTCTCCAGGTACTAAAAGTCATAAAATCTGGCCAGAAGAATACATGGAAAGCTTTTTACATTTAGATCCTTTAATCTATAAAATATTTTAGGAATATTAAAAAAAACTAAGCACATGTTTAATTTCACAGAATCTCAAACTATTGGACTGGAATGGATCTTAACCAGGAGCACCTTCACCTCATATGGTTATGAGGACTGTGTACTCTTCAACCTTAGGGGACACCATTCTCATGAATTACAATGTGAATGACTTTCCTCCAGGGTTGTATCATGCACAGCCTTACACAGCGTCTCTTATTATCTAATCATCTTCATTTTCAGATAATGAAATTTAAGTTCTAAGAACCAACAGTTTTGCTCAAGGTCACATAGTACTTCATGGTATGGTGCAGTCAATAATCTTCTTCCTCTCTGCCTCTCAGTCATTCTGATCCAAATTGCTTCAGAAAACTGAAACTAAAAAGATAATGTTTGCTATCATTGTGTGGATAATGGGCAGTATGGTTTATCTCTGTATTTTCTCTTGCTTTCTACTTCCAGCTATACTGACCTGGTCAGCATGACTTCAGCATTCAGAATGTTACTGCTGCCTTGAAGGCTACTAAGATTCAAGTGGCTGTTTGTCCCACCAAGTTGCCAAGATATGCTGTCTACCCTCTCCCTTGCTGGCTTACTCTACTGTGACCTACTGTTAGCTACCATCTTCTTTTGGCTTCTTTTCTTGGCATTGTGTGCTGCTTTGTTAATATAACCATTACTGACCAGTTGACACAATCCTTTCCTTCTGTTCTATAAACCATTCGATCACAGCATGTTGGCTGTTGACCTTGGGTCTTTGGTTCTTTGCTGCCATATATAGATGCTGGAGGTGCCTAGAGGGATGCTGCTTCTTTGCCAAAATTTTTTAGTTTCTTTTTTTTTTTTCTCTCCTTATTCTAGACTTGGGACCTTCTGAATGCTTGAAGATGCCAGAAGGGTTGTTCCAAATAGTTGTGGCTCTATTCCTATAATTCCTCTTTTACTCTTGTTTCAAGTGAAAATATTGTTTGGGAGGAAAAATTTTAGCTAGAAAAGTTCCTGTAGATCAACTACTCAATAGCTAATTGTTTCTATCAAGAACAGTGCATTTTAAAAAGTACTTCTTACTCCATGATCATTATCATTTCTAACTAAGGAACATACTGAGGTATTTTGTTAGGTTTGATTGAGCCTGAATAGAAAACTGGACGTCTTGAGCCAAAGCCCTCCAGCCATAATGGATGGATACATTGTTTGCATCTTTGCTCTTGATCATTAATGCTGGCAGATATTTCTGAAACTGATGGCTTTAGTTCCACATGATCAGTCAAGATATAGACTAGAATTAAATTAAGGAACTGGTAATGTATTAGAGGTTTGATATTTGCTGTTTAGTAGTTGTTTGCACTTTATATGTTGTTCATTGTATAATCGGGAATTTCTTTGTAAATGTTTGGTTTTCAGGCTGGTTGGAAGGAAAATCACGCAACATTCATGAGTGAACTAAAAAATCTTCAGGCTTCTGGACTGACTACTCTTGGTCAAGCTCTAAGATCCTCATTTGATTTGTTAAATCTCAATAGATTAATATCTGGAATAGACAATTATGGACAGGTAAAAAAAATTTTGAGTGAGTACAGCTAATTTATTTTGGTGACTTGGGGTAAGAATTTAAAATTGGGTATGGTTACCAAGTTTTCTGCTATTTTTCATAACTTCCAAAAAGAAGCCCATGTATCTTTAAAATTACATATATATGTATAATAAAATTATATATAAAATTGCCTACCCATCGTATCATCAGATATCTGAGAATGGGATGAATAAATTGCTGAGAAATATTGGAACAAGACAATTGAAGAGAAACTTTCAGTGTCCATAACTCTCTCATCCCTCCCAATTCAATGGAAAAGCTCTAAAATGAGAGGGAGGCAGAAGAGCATTTGCTGCTACTACCATTGTCCTTTCCTACCAATAAAACCTCTGCTCACAACCAGAGTCACTAATGTCCCCATCTGTGCCAGGATTTTGACTCAGGTGAATGAATTCATGAGTGTGGATGATGCAGCCATTATAATCTCTTTATTATCTTTCTTTTATGATTACTTGGAAAGCAGAGGGAGAGGAGTATTTGGATGTTATAGTTTGAGAGTTCCTGAATTATAAGAATTCCTCAGTTTATTCTGAATGTTACCTCTTCAGGGCTTATTATTTTGATTCCCACCCACTTAGTCCCTAATCTTTTCCTTCTTATTTATCCAGGCAAATTTTATCACACACTTGGGAGATCACTGGCAAGCCAAATGTAAAAGTTTAAATACAATTTTATTACTTTACATGGCTCTAATACTTTTTAAATGTATTGTAGGGGAGAAATCCATTTTTTTTAGAACCATCTATTTTAATTACCATCACAGATGGAAACAAGTTAACAAGTACGGCTGGTGTTCAAGAAGAGGTGAGATTTCATTTAAAATTCTTTCATTTAAATGGCAGAGAACATGCAGCTATTTCTGTGGGAGGCATAAATTTCTAGTTAAGTTTAATCAAACCTTACATCTTGGTAATCTTTGAAATATTGCTTCATTTTCTTGAGTACATGAAAGAAAAGTGAACCCTTTAATTCTTTAACTCTCTCTCCACTTTCGTATGGGTTGTTATGATGAAACTTTTCACATTTTGCCTTATCAGCTTCACCTTCCTTTGAATTCTCCTCTGCCTGGAAGTGAACTAACCAAAGAACCTTTTCGTTGGGATCAAAGATTATTTGCTCTGGTGTTGCGTTTGCCTGGATTGGCTTCTACTGAACCAGAGCAATTAGGGAGTGTACCAACTGATGAATCTGCCATCACACAAATGTGTGAAGTCACTGGAGGTATTGGCAATATTTAATATTTCTAAAAGAAGAATTCAGGGCAGCAGGGTATAGTTCTTTTTTAAATGCCATATCCAGTCTTTACTTCAGAATATTTTAATTCTGCTGCTTAAGCTTATCATTAGTGTGATGTTTGCTGCCAATGTAGTTATGATTATTTCAAGTTGTATTTTAAGATTTCAAATGCTTGTATTTTAATGTGGTATTTTATTTGATCAAATTTGTACTATTTGTTTTTCCTTTGGTATAGGTCGCTCCTACTGTGTTAGAACACAAAGAATGTTGAATCAGTGTTTAGAATCTCTAGTTCAAAAAGTTCAGAGTGGTGTAGTTATTAACTTTGAGAAAACGGGACCAGATCCACCTCCTATTGGAGAAGGTACAGTAGATAACTTTGTTTTTATATTATAGTGTTATATAAGAGAATGATCTGCATTTGGGAAGATATTAAACTAATCATAACAGACACAGTCTTCACTGTCCACATGCATTCAAGTGGTTACAAACATCCATCCAAACAACTACCATTTATATATAGCCTATATATAGGTGTCAGGTGGCCAAATTCTAGAAATTTGACAATAATTCATTGTCAAATCTTCTTAAGAAAATTCTTTCTTTTCTCTACCCATTTCATATTCCGTGGTCCCAGTCTTAGGATGACACTGATTTATTCACCTCTCCATGAAATATCTGGAGATTCACTACGGAGTGCTACTTAATTAGCAATCTGATTTTGGTCTTATGAGTGCCAGATGTCCCAGGCTATCCTTATGAAAGCTTGTGTTTGTTCCTGCTTGTCAGCAAGTGATTGTGAATGTTTATGCAGGAACTGCTAGCATTCTATAAGATCCTACACAAGTATTTTCCACTTTTTAACTGCAGAACTTTTTCTCTTCAAAGGAGGTTTTACTGAAAGTTCAATATCTTAAAATAGATGAAAGCAGAGCTACTTTGGTATAGAGGAAAGGACTTCTCCCTCAAATCATACGTGCATCGCAGGGCCCTCAGAGCACTGTTATAGGCTATTGCTTCTCCTCATTCCTGTCAGTTCACACACATAAACACATGTGTGTACCTGGACTCCATCATTACCACAGTGTCTGTCTTATCTGATCCATACATTTTAATTGCTGCAGCCGTAATCCGTTGTAGCTGCCTCGAGAACCAAAGGGGCTAAGTGCACAGGCACAGAAAGACACATGTTTTTGTCTGAAACAGTGAATCCTGATCTTTTGCTATTTACTTCCTGGAATCCTTTGAGAGACTGTTGGAAAAATAGAGATCTCTCTTCCTCGAAAAATGGACATAGGCCACATACACAATTTTATATTTAATTTCAGGGATTTCTTGGATTCCAGTTTAAGAACACCTGCCATAGAAGACTGAGGCTTCACAGCCTATTTTAAATTACATTAATCATAAAGAAAGGACACATTATATTGCTAACAATTGACTGCTCAATCCATAATTTTGTGTTCATTACCTTAACATGAACTGAGAACTTTTATACTGAAAACTTATTGGATTTGGTATCATGTAAATAGCACACATTTTCTTCATAGCTCTATTTCCCCTTTGTCCAGAGTTGTTAATCTTTGAGATTCTGATGAAAGCTAAGAACTCTCTCCTCAGAAAAATGCATATCCCTAGAATTGTGAGCTCAATTTCAGGGGCATCGCTTGTTCTCCTGAAGCCATTACATGTATTCCCTAGAGCTCCATAGACCCCAATAAATCTCCTGGTCTAAAGTACTTGCTTGTTTAAAAGAATGTTTAATAAATAAATCAAATGACCTATAGTTTAGGAAAAATGAACCTCAAATCATTAAAACATCTTTTACAAATATAATTTAAACTAATGAATGATCTCATTAAATGTTACGTAACTCTGCCTTGCTGTGTTTTCGAGGACAAATAAAATATGCTAGTCTAAATAATTAAAATGCAGTTGGGATACATTATGCAGCATTATACAGTGTTCAGTTTCCTTGGAATTTTAATTGTGATGGGGAAACTGTAATGGATTAGTCCACGAACAACTTGATACATTTGTTTTGTGTTCCCTCTCCTAACTATACACATAGATTATATTGTCAGCACTGCTTCTGCCTTTGAGTGAATTTGAACAGTTTTTATTTTGCCTTTGTGGTTATTGGTTCTAGCTCTTTAGTAAAGAACACTTTTGTCATCTAATGGAGAATAGAAAGAAAATCTAAATGGAATATATGACCTATTTTGTCAGATTCCAAAAATGTAAAACTATACCAGGGAATGGACAGTTTCATTTGCCTGATTTGGAAAAATAACTGTAGTAGTTTGATGTGTTTAATTTCTGTGTCCGAATATCAGAAAATTTAAAACTAGTTTTACAATAATTTTCCATAGTCTACATATCATGGTCATAATTAAGGATGGGAGGGGTGGGATGTTAGATTAGAAGGGGTGGATTAGATGAAGGAGTTGTAAGAGAGAACATTCACTAATCTTAGTAGAGTTGCTTTTTTTCTTCCATTTTTCATGAATCACTGTTTTGGTTTTGTTTTGTACTTTGCTTTTAGCAAAGTAAATAAAAATTGTACAAGATCAGCAGCTGTAAAAAGCAATTCATGCCTTAGTCTGTCTTTTGTTTAACTTTTAGATGGACTTATGGATTCATCTAGGCCAAGTAATTCATTTGCTGCTCAACCATGGCATAGTTGTCATAAGCTCATTTACGTACGACCTAACTCTAAAACTGGTGTTCCTGTTGGACATTGGCCAATTCCAGAATCCTTTTGGCCAGATCAGAATTTACCTTCTCTAGTAAGTATCATAAAATAAAAGATAAACATCATTCTGGATTTTGAATTTGCTGATTACAGTGAGCCTTTTAAAATAGCTTTAAGGCTTTTAAGCCATTCCTTGTCTCTTGCCAGAAGTCTAGCTTGTACCTAAAAGCAAGAGAAGATTTTCTAGTCTGCATTCTTTCTTTCAGTTGCCTTTTTCGCTTGAACTGCCCTCTTTGGATGTTAAAACATTGTAATTTTTGATGCTGTTACAATCTGTGACTTGGTTTTTATTTCAGAGCAGCTGGCTTGATTTACATGATAAACACAATATCTAAGAAGTGCTGGCATTGATTTTCATGTACATCCTCAGGAAATTCAAACTTACTCTGCACCTTGTATAAATAGGTTCTAGAAACATTCAAAACAGAGGTCATTGTACTTCTTCCTAGGGTATCATGAGACAACTAGTGGAATTTTGTGGACCTACTCTTCATATTTTTGTAATCAATAGACTTGTGTTCCTTGGCAATGTACCTTTAAATGATGGATAATTAAGCAATATTTTTTAAATGATCTCTATGCATGAGCTTGTCTTTTTCGTTCACTGCATTTGGTAGAAGAGGGTTTGATATTGTAGTTGTTCCTAGTTCCAGATGAACTGGCATTTTGGGGGGTATCTAGTAATTAGAGAAATTATATGAAACCCATTCTCCCTTTCATCTTCCTCCCACCCCCCAGGAGAGAGGAGGAGGTCCACAAAAAGATCACGACTCCTTCAGTTTAGCACTGTCCTGGTTCAGCTAATCAGTAGTCTGTCTAAGAAATTTCTGACATGAGCTGCATTTTTTTCTGGATTACTATTTTTAGGCTCTTGCATTTTTCAGGAATGGCCATGAAAGGCCTGAATGTACGACTGAAGAACCATTTCAGACCCTGCTGTGGGTGAGGGTAGATCTTTTCCTTCTTCCCTCAGGGCTCCAAGGTGGCACACTTGTCAAATCTCGGTGCACAGCTTCTCTCAGCCGCTTCAAATCCTAGAGTGAATGTTTTGATTACAAAGTTATTTCATTATTGCCAGTGACAGGGCTTCACTCATGTCTTTATTGCTTTCTTATAGGTTTAAATCTAATAAGCCTGAAATATTTTATAAGTTTAATTAAATTAAAATTAAAATCAGAAAAATAACTGGAATAAAGAAATTAAAAGTAACTCACGCATAGTTCATGTTACCATGCCTTTTAGGTTTAAAAACACATTTGAGGGCTATTTTTCTCAGCTTTAAAACATCTTGTAGGTTTGTAAGTCATAAAGGCAATTGAGCAGGTTTTTTCCCTTTTATAAAGGAAATGGAAATGTTTTGTCATATTCATATTAGTCTTACAGATCTCTCATCAAGAATAGGCAGAGCTGTGTCTCATCCTTATCCCTGGTACTTATCTCAACAGATTGCCCTTGCTGCCACTATTTCTCTGTCCGATGCTCTCCATTCCCACAAACTACACCTCTTAATAAAATGGCTGCTCCGTCAATCTGCTCTGGCACTCCAGGCACACAGGCCTTTGCAGCCCAGTTGAAAGCATCCCCAGCTCTAGCTGTTCAAGGCAAGCATGTGGGTGTGAGAAATGTTGTAAAAATTCACCTGGAAAAAAATTCTACTGGGCTCTGAGTTTTGACTGGCTCGTTTGTGGTCTCTATCTTGCCCTTTCCATGCCTTCACAGTTTTTCATCTTGTTTGTTAGTGGCTCTAGTTCTGTCATTACAGAACTAGAAAGTTTCATAGATTTCTTCTTCCCCAGCAGGATCTGGACTATCTGTACCTCATGGTACAAAGGAATGAAGGGTGGGTGATGCTTGGAGGTGGCAAAGTGGATCTGAAATCCAGGATTCATCCTACTCATTGTAATGACTTATCAAATGTATTCAAAGCAGTTTTATTTTTACTTCACTAAAATTGTAGTTATGATTATTATTACCTTTCCTCTTCCCATTGCCAAGTAGATGGTAGAGGTAAAGAAACTGAGTACCCTCCCCACATCAGCCATTGGTGATGCCTAGAGATCAGATGCACTGTTTCTCAAAACACTAGTCTGATTCTCGGTGATGGTTTATAAAAACATAAATGGGATTGCAGAATTGTTAGAAATGTAAGCTCGGTTGGTAACAAACCATATTTTCCCCTCTTGTTTTTTAGCCTCCACGAACATCTCATCCAGTTGTGAGGTTCTCCTGTGTGGACTGTGAACCAATGGTAATAGACAAACTTCCCTTTGACAAATACGAACTTGAACCTTCACCCTTAACTCAGTACATCCTGGAACGAAAGTCTCCCCATACCTGCTGGCAGGTACTTATCCTTACCTGTTAGACGAATATCTGTAACCACTCTGGGATCTGGAAGTTGTTTTAAGAAGTTTCAGAGGTTAATCTGGGAATAATTAGGCTGAGTCTGTTAATAATGTTTCTCAAAAATGCTATCAAATAAACAACAAAGCCAAGCAAATAATTTCACACTGATATGAATCATTAGTCTACTGTACATTGCCATTTAAGGTAATCAAATCTGATGAAACCTATATATTTGAGGATTTGGAGGATTCCTCTGAGGCCTATCCAGAGACCCCAGGTTAAGAATCCCTAACTTAAGGGATTCAGTTCTATTCAGCTCTGGCATCTGCAGCTGAAGCGAGGTTCTCAGCCTTTAGTGTGATCTTGACAGATTGGAAGGACAAAATATTTTTGACAAAAAGCCATAAGCCCTGAAACGACTTTCTGTATTAGTAATCAAACTTCTTGTAGTACCAAGCACATTGTTGTATGTAGTATGGGTTTTACTTGGACAAAGCAAATGCACAACCACTGGTTCTTCCAAGTATGATCCTTCAGCTAGAAAGACTTGCTGACTTGTTACTAGACTCACCTTTAGATTTTAATATATAAAAATCTAGACATGGCAGTCATAGCTTTTTTATTTGGATGTAATAAGGAAGTCCTACACTGTTTGGATGTTTGTTCTTCTTCTAAACTATAGCACCATATAGCAATCAGTAATTTTTAGCTTCTATCTACGCAAGGAACACTTTGAGACTGTCATCTGTTTCATCCTAAAATGTGAGATGATTGCTACTAGTTGTCTTTAAGCTACTTGAATTTTCCAAAGATGCTAAAACCTGGTAGAAAAAAAGGAACAGGCTTAAAGCAAGAATGTAAAAGTGTGATAAAGAGAAAAAATCTCGTAAATATAATATTGAATGAAAGAAGCAGACATAAAAGATCACATATCATATGATTTTACTCTATATACATTTCAAAGAGGTAAAACTGACCTACTCTGTTACAAGTCAGGATAGTAGTTTCTCTTGGGTGCAGAGTAGTGACCACAAAAGAACATAAGGGGTTTTCTGGTCATGTTCTATTTCTTGATCTGAGTACTGGTTACTCATGTGCATTCACTTTGTGATATTTTATTGAGCTATATACTTATAATCCATGTATTTTATTGAGTGTATGTTTATATTTCAATAAAATACAGCAAAATGTGCTAGAAATGTAGAGATATGGGTAATAGAATGCTAACTTAAAGTCAAGATAGGAGTTTTAAATTTATGGGTTGAAACATTTTTGCAATAAAAGCAAATAGAATTACAAATTATACTTTTTTCCCTAAAATAAACCTTCTTTACTACATAGCACATTCCTTGTAAATCTCCAAAGAAACAAGTTATCCTGACCTTGCTCCCTGCACCTTTCCTCAAATATGCCTTTCTCCTGTACCTTCTGTTACTTTGGTTTAGAGTAGTTTTAATGCAATAAATTAGTAGGAATGAAAAAGAATAAGATGAACCAGGAGCCAGGAAATTTGGCAAAATCATAATGGAGACTGGATTCTAACTGTAGCTCTGCCACCAACTATGTGGTCTTGGACCGGACACTAACATTTTCCAGAGTAGATGGTCTCTAATGATTGCTTTGGACACTTAAGTTCTATGAATCTGCAGGTGATAAGGAATTTAGAAAAACTTAAGGGTCTTATAGGAAAGAAGGAAGAGAAGAAGGGAAGGAAGGAAGAGAGGGGAAGGGAGTAAGAGAGGAACAGAAACAGTGCTTTTCCTTTCATGGAAATCATAGGCCTGACCCTTGATGACTGTGTGTAACTTTTTTTTTATCCTTTATGATAATTTCCCCGCTTCTATAATACACACTTAGGAAATGGGAACTCCAATGTGTTTCATTAGTTATCTGCTTCTGTTAAGCTTCAAATTAAGACATTAAATCTAGTAGATAAGTCATGTTTTAGCACAACTCATTGTTTTGTGGAGTCGTAAATTACATAAGAAAGATTTATTCTTAGCTATAACTAAATATAGCAAGAATTTAGTGACTGGTAGGTGATATTGCTGGTACCAAGAATTAACGAGGTAAATGGATTCTGTTCACCATCAGGGTTTGACTTTTGTTTTAAATGATCCCATTGAAGGACTCATGAAATACAAAGAAAACATAGTAGCTAGAGGACTCCAGTATGAAACCTGACAATATAATATATATCAAATCAGGAATATCGATAAGGAAGAAAGATTAATGTTTTGTTATTGAATGTTTGCTCTATCAGCATAATTTACAAGATAAATGCCTTCTAGAATGATCTAAAGCATCTCTTTGCTGCCTCAAAATAATTAGCACCAGTGCCTGGCTTATAATAGGCTATCCAGTAAATGCTTATTAGATGAAAATTGAATAAGTGGGTAGGGAATAGGGCATCAAAAGGAAGGAGAGCAAGATTTAATAGTAGTACACATGAAGAGTGTTAGCATAATCCTTTAAATGGGCTTTATTTTTGTAACTGCATGCTTTAGGCATGGAGCCATGTTCCATTTTCCTAAAAGTCTTTATTTACCATGGTCACTTGTTCTTTTGAGAAGTTAATTTGTTTTAACGGCTGATATCACTTAGTGATATTTCAGCCTTATTTTCCATTGTGCTAACCAAGTAAATATTTAGATATCACTGATGTAGCCTGTGGTCTCTGAATGGTTATTGCATAGAACTACAATTTGAATATTCTTATTTAGTATAATATATTTGACATAACAATAGGCTAAAAGCATTATTCCCATCTGAATATTGCTTTTCAGATATATACAATCTGAATATTCTTATTTAGTATAATATATTTGACATAACAATAGGCTAAAAGCATTATTCCCATCTTAAATTACAATTAAATTATGCCACAGATGTGCCTATGGAATATTGCTGTGAATTTGGTTTTACATAAAATACTTATTGTCATAACTGTATATTACTTCATATTCTTCCCAGGTGTTTGTTACTAGCAGTGGAAAATACAATGAACTTGGATATCCATTTGGTTATTTAAAAGCCAGTACGACTTTAACTTGTGTAAACCTCTTTGTGATGCCATATAACTACCCAGTTTTACTCCCTCTTTTAGGTAAGTAAAGTATGTGCTATTTAATCATCTTTAAGATACAATAACAGCAACAAAAACATGATGCACTAGGCACTTTAAATGTAGCCAAAGAGTAATCGATATCAGAATATATAAAAGTCTAAACACTGATTTGGAAAGATAGAATTTACTTATGTTTTCTGTTTTGTCTTCTTTTTGTTGTTTTTACATTAAATAGAAGAGACACTTAACCTCTGATATGAGATTCCTATGCTGTTCTTTAGGTTTCAAGCTCCAATGCTGCCACCCTTCTTACCCAACCCCCCAGTTTTGAATGCACTTGGCTTTTTTGTAGACTTGTTTGGATCAAAAGTACCATTGATTGGGATTAATGCTCCAAAATTCTGATGATTTTCTCCAGAAAGTAGGGCTTCTGTGGGAGTATTGGCTCACACTTATTCTTCCACAAGAGGATATTCAATGATCTTGAGACATCTGTTTTAGGCAGAGTAGCAAGTAAAGGTAATAGATGCAAGAGTAAATTCTGCAATAGCTGTAGTTGTAGAAACTGTGGTTTCCATGGCAAAATTCTAAAAGGAACAACTCCAGAAGCCATTGCTCAGATAGTACCAAAAATGTGTGTAAAGATTTTTTCTCATTTAAAGAGCCACATCTATTTAGAGTAATAGAATACCATGTGGCATCCTTCGAATTGTAAAGTTGTGAACATTTTTATATGGTAGCTTAATTTTTGCCGAAAAAAGAAAAAAGAAAAAAGAAACCTTTGCAGAGTTTTGTTTTTTTTTTAATTTTAGTATTTACTTTTTAAATTATAGTTGACATTCAATATTATATTAGTTTCAGGTGTACAGCATAGTGGGCAGACATTTATTTAACTTATAAAGTGATCCACCAGGTAAGTCTAGTACCTGGCACCACACATAGTTATTACAATAATATTGACTATATTCTCTATGCTATACTTTATGTCCCCATAAGTATTTCATAACTGCCAATTTGCACTTCTTGATCCCTTCAACTTTTTCATCCAACCCCCTAACCCCTCTCCCGTCTGGCAACCATCAGTTTGTTTTTTATATCTGTGAATCTGTTTCTGTTTTATTTGTTCATTTATTTTGATTTTTAGATTCCACATATAAGTGAAATCATATGGTATTTGTCTTTCTCTGTCTGACTTATTTCACTTAGCATAATACCCTTTAGGTCCATCTATATTGTCACAAATGTTAAGATTTCATTCTTTTTATGGTCAAGTAATATTCCATTGTGTATATGTACCACTCTTTCTTTGTCCAATCATCTATCTATGGACACTTTTGATTCTTTATCTCGGCTATTGTCAATAATGCTGCAACAAACATAGAGATGTATATATCTTTTTGAATTAGTGTTTTGGGTTTCTTTGAACACCCAGAAGTGAAATTGCTGGGTCATAAAGTAAGTAGTTCTCTATTTTTTATTTTTTAAAAATTTCATTTTATTATTAGTTTTAAATATATACTATATTGGTTAGACAATTGTATAGTTTATAAAATGATCCCCCTAATTGCTCTTTCTCTCCTCTGGCTCTCCATCTAGCCATTACATTAATGCTAACTTCATTCTCTATGCCATGCTGCCCATCTCCATGACCATCTATCAACTACTAATTTTTTCTTCTTTAACCCTTCACCTCCTTCTCCCAGTCCCCCAACCCCGCTCCCCTCTGGCCGTCACCAGATTGTCCTCTATATTTGGGGATATGTTTTTGATTAGTTTGTTCTTTTTGTTTCACATACAAGTGAAATCATTTGGTATTTATCTTTCTCTGTCTGACTTATTTCACTTAGCATAATAACCTCTAGATCCATCCATGTTGCAAATGGTAGGATTTCATTTTTTTAGTGGCCAAGTAATATTCCATTGTATATATGAACCATAACTTCTTTATTCAATCATTTGTTGATGGGCATTTAGTTTGCTTCCATATCTTGGTTATTTTAAATTGTGCTGCCATGAACATAGGGGTGCATAGATCTTTACGAATTATTGTTTTGGTTTTCTTTGGATAATTACCCAGAAGTGCAATTGCTGGGTCAAAAGGTATATCCATTTTTAACTTTTTGAGAAACCTCTAGACTCTTTTCCATGGTGGCTGTACCAATTTGCAATCTTACCAACCGTGCACGAGAGTTCTCTTTTCTTCACATCCTCAGCAACACTTGTTGTTTGTTGATTTATTGATGATAGCCATTCTGACAGGTATGAGGTGATATCTCCTTGTAGTTTTAATTTGCATTTCTCTGATGATTAGTGATGTTGAGCACCTTTTCACATGTCTATCGGCTACCTGTATGTCCTCTTTGGAGAAATGTGTATTCAGTTGTTCTGCCTATTTTTTAATTGGATTGTTTGAGTTTTTTTAGTGTTAAGTTATATGAGTTCTTTATAAATTTTGGGTATTAATCCTTTGTCATGTATATTGTCTTTCATTTGGTAGGTTGTCTTTTCATTTCCTTGATGGCTTTCTTTGCTGTGCAAAAACTTTTTAGTTTGATGAAGTGCTATTTGTTTAGTCTTTCTTTTGTTTCCCTTGCCCACAGAGATATACCCCGAAAATATTACTAAGAGCAATATCAAAGAGTTTGCTGCCTGTATTTTCTTCTAGAAGTTTTATGGTTTCAGGTCTTATATTTAGAGAACACTAAGGATTCCACCAAAAACTATTAGAACTGAAAAATAAGTTCAATATAGTGGCAGGATATAAATTAATATTCAGATATTGGTTGCATTTTTATACACCAATAACAAACAATCAGAAAGAAATTTAAAAATAATTCCATTTACAATTGCATCAAAAAAATAAAATACCCAGGAATAAATGTAACCAAGGAGGTAAAATACCTGTACTTGGAAAATTATAAGACATTGAAGAAAGAAACTGAAGAAGATACAAATAAATGGAAGCATATATAGGCTCACGGATAGGAAGAATTAACATCGTTAAAATGGCCATAATGCCCAAAGCAATATATAGATTCAGTGCAATCCCTATAAAATACCAATGACATTTTTTCAAAGTGCTAGAACAAATAATCATAACATTTACATGGAACCACAAAAGACCCAGAATAGCCACAGCAATCCTGAGAAAGAAGAACAAAGTTGGAGGTATTACGCTACTTGATATCAAGCTATACTGCAAGGCTGTAGTAATCAAAACAGCATGGTACTGGCATAAAAACAGACACATAAATCAATGGAACAGAATAGAAAGCCCAGAAATAAACCCATGCATATATGGTCAATTAATCTATGACAAAGTTGGCAAGAATGTGTCGTGGAGTAAAGACAGTTTTTTAAATAAATGGTGTTGGGAAAACTGGACAGATAAATGCAAAAATAAATGAAACTCAAACACTTTCTTACACTATATACAAGAATAAATTCAAATGGATTAAGGACTTAAATGTAAGACCATAAAACTACTAGAAGAAAACAGGCAGCAAACTCCTTGACATTGCTCTTAGTAATATTTATATATATAAATATATATATATATATATATATATATATATATATATATATATATATATATATATATATATATATTGGAAATATCTTCTTGGGCAAAGGAAACAAAAGAAAAACAAATGGGACTACATACAGCATACTGAGTTATAATATAGTCATTAAAAGTATAAGGTTTTTAGTGCTATAAATATTATATATATTAAATGTACCAAGAAAGCAATTCTTTTAAATGTTGCATTTAAAGTTAAGAATGGATCATCAGAAAAATATCAGCACAATTGTTCTGTATAACCTATCTACTTTGTTTCTTAGTTTAATCTAGAAATATCCTCTAAAAGGTGATTGTCACTGATATAAAATATAAGCTATGTCTTTGAGATTAAAGAGACTACCAAGAAAAATTACCTGTATGTTGTGGATTTATTTACCCCTTTTTCTTAAATATACCTTTATGAACCTCAGTTTTCACAACTATATAGTGAAGGATTAGACTAGATAATTTTAGAGTGTGAATAGTATTTTTCTATTTTAAGTACACTTTTTATTTTGAAATTATTATAGATTCATATGCAGTTGTAAGAAATAAAAATAGAGAGATGACACCAAAAGTGCAGACAACAGAAGCAAAAATAAACACATGAGACTACTTCAAACTTAAAAACTTTTGCATATCAAAGTACACAGTCAACAGACTGAAAAGGCAACTAACGTAATGGGAAAAATTTGCAAATCTTGTATCTGGTCATTTGGGGGGATCTATTTTCTGTTATTCAGATTAGATGATTTCTATTTTCCAGTTCACTATTTCCTCTGTCCCATCCATTCTGCTTTTGAGCCCACCCATTGAGCTTTTTATTTTGCTCGTTGTATTTTTCAGTTCTAAGATTTCCATTTGGTTCTTTATGTCTTCTAGTTCTAACTTTCTATTTCTTTGCTGAGGCTTTCTATTTTTTCCTTTGTTTCAAGCCTGTGTATAAATGCTTGTTGAAATATTTTTTAAAAGTATAATGGGTCCTTTAAAATTTATTGAACATTTGTAACATCTCTATTATTTCAGAGTTGATATCTCTTGGTTGTCATTTTGAATTTGTTTTGGGATCTTCGTGGTTCTTGGTATGATGAGTGATTTTCAATTGAAACCTATACATTTTCAGTATTATGAATCTCCGGATCTTATTTAAACCTTCTGTTTGAGCTTGCTTCCTCTCTCACTCTTCTGGCAGATATATCGAGATACTGCCTCATTAGTACCAGGTGGGGTAGAAGTCCATGTTCCCCCCTTGTCCTCTGTTGCTGTGCAGGGGTAGAAGTTCTGGATCCTCACTAGAATGATACCTCCCTGTCTGAGAGAAGTAGAACTTCCTCATTACTCTTCCCCACATGGTCTCCATTGACATCATAGGGGTGGAGGTGGCCTCATTACCATAGGACAGTGGAAAAGTTCTCTAGAACTATTATGGGCTGAATGTCAGTATGTCATCTTTGGTATAAACTCAGCCTGCCTTCCAAATTGTCATAGGAAAATGTCCCTAACTAGAGTAGTTGGTCTCCCATTACAAATTGAGATGTATAGCACTTTACAGTACTAATTCCCACCCTCTAAACCTGGCCTTTTCTGGTCTTGCAGGTCATATAGGTCATGACATAATAGACATGACATAATGTGGACATGACATAATGGTTAAGAGAAAACATTCAGTTTTTCCTTTGCCTAAAACTTTCCGTGCCTAAGTAGCCATATTCTTAGAATCCCTAGTACTATGTAAGGTCAAATTCTGACACTGTCTTACTGGTTACCTCTTAGTCTGTGTCACTCTATTCCCTAAATGCCAAGTTTTCCTTCTCTCTGAAACATCTATGTCACCAGAGAGACATATGTGGCATTTGATTCTGGTCCCCTTTAACTTACAACACTAAGAATCTAACTCTGCCTAGAGCATCACCATCTCTTTGCAGACATCCCAAACCAGGAACCCCAGAGGCGTCTTTGATTCTTTCTCCTTCCCTAACTCCACACATTCATTTCAGGGCCATCCTGTCCTTGACTTATTCTGCCTTTTGACTTCAAATAACTATTTCCAGACTGGTTTATAACCTGTGTCTTCTAAGGAACAAAGGGGTTTTCACACCCTTTGAGTCTGGAGGTTCTTGTGCCCCTGAATCCCAAACTTGAGTTTCATGCTGAGATTCTGAAATATTCACTCTTAACATTTCCACCATTACTTCACTTTCTGAGTTATGTAGCTTCCATAGTGGTTAAGAGTATGGACTGTAGAGCATATATGTCCTGTATAAATCCTAGCTCTGCTGTTTGCTAACCTTGTGACCTTGGATAAGATACTTAACCTCTCTGTGCCTCAGTTATTCCATCCGTAAAATGGGAATAATGATAGTACCTACCTCAAAGGGATTTAGTTAAGATTAAATGAATACAGTTAATTGCACAGAACTCATCTGGCAAATAGTAAGTGCTCAATAATGCTATTAGCATTATTATTACTATTGTCATTATTAATGGCTATGTTATCTTAGTAGCTCTTGAAGGCATCATTTTATACTAAAGATATAAAGATATAGGATGGTTTTGCAGTTTTAGTAGGCAAAGCATTTAGTAAAAGGGCAAGTTGTTGACCAGACAAAATGGCATAGATGATAGAGGCTTTGTTCATCTGCTCTTGCAACCACATCAAAGTCATGACGGAAACACGGAGCAAATAGCAAGCAGAGTTGTCTGGGGTTTGGATGAAAAAAAGACTTACAACTAGGGAAAGAAATAAGAAATCACCCTGCAATGGTAAGAGGTAGGAGGGGGCAAAGATGCAAAACTGCCCAGTCCCAGCACCAGCTGGCAGCTGCAGATGCCTCTTAAAGGGGCTGTGTCTGTGACTGGACTTTCCTGGTGATGGACTTGCTCTCTCTTAGCACCAGCATTGGGTCAACTGCATAGGAGGCACCAAGTACTTACAGGGGGGACACTGAGTTGTTGGAGCGAGGGCCGTAAGCCAGGCTTTCTCCTGGGCAGAAGTGCTGGCAGTAGCCATTCTTCATCTGTTGAGCCCTTTCCCCTCCCGGTGTGTGGATGCAGTGCCGCCATAGCTGAGACATCATCAAACTGGATAACAGGTCACTCGGCTCAGAGGATTCCCTGAAACTCCACCTCCCCCAACTCCAGCCCTACCTAAGCCACATCCAGTTGTGTCCTTGGCAAGTCCTATGCCACTTGCTGAGCAGCTCCAAGACTCACACTGGTAGCAGCTGGCCATGTTTTCTGGTGTGGTTTCTTGAAGCAACTATAAGCACAGCATCCGTGGATTGCTTGCTGAATCTTAGCAGTTGGTCCCCAGCAGGGCACAGGCTGGGGGTAAACTTGGCCTGCAGCTGAACCTCTCTCAGGACTGTGCCACTGGACACCTACTACACAAAGCTATGCTAATAGGACCGGGAGACTTAGGATCTTTGCTTAGTACATAGAAATAGACACAGAAGGGCAGCCAAAATGGGAAGACAAAGAAGAAACCATCTGAAAGAACAGAACAGAGATCCAGGAGTAATGTAGTCAAGCAATCTAACAGGTGCAGAGTTCAAAACACTGGTTATAAAGATGCTCAATGAACTCAGGGGAAGTGTAGATGAACTCAGTGAGAAATTCAACAAAGAGATAAAAAACAAAAATGGAAATGGAAGTTATAAAAGAGGACCAATCAGAAGTAAAGAACACATTATCTGAGATGAGAAGTATATTAAATGGAATAAACAGAGTGAATAAAGAGGATCAAATGACCTATATAGAGGATGAGAAAGCTAAGGACACTCAATCAGAATGGCAAGAAAAAAAGAAGTCAAGACTGTAATAATAATTTAAGGAGCCTATGGGACAAAATTAAAAGTAAAAAACATCAGTGTGATAGGGGTACCTGAAAGACAAGAGGGAGAACAAGAAGTTGAAAACCTATTTGAAGAAATAATGGTGGAAAACTTCCCTCATCTGGTAAAGGAAATAAACATAAAACTCCAGGAAACTCAGAGAGTCTCCCAAAAAAGGAACCCAAAGAGGCCCACACCAAGACACATTATAATTAAAATGCCAAAGATTAAATACGAAGAGAGAATCTTAGAAGCAGCAAAGAGAAAAGTAGTTAGTTACCTACAAGAGAGCACCCATAAGACTGGCAGCTGATTTCTCAAAAGAAACTATGCAGGACAGAAGGCTTAGCACAAAATATTCAAAGTGATGAAAACCCAGGATCTACAACCAAGAGCTCTTTATCCAGCAAAGCTATCATTTACAGTCGGAGGACAGATAAAGAGCTTCCCAGACAAAAATAAGCTAAAGGAGTTTATCAACACTAAGCCATAATTACAGGAAATGTTGGAGAGACTATTTTCCCCCCATCTTTATTGAAATGTAATAGACAGTTAGTTGCTTGTATTTACATTGTACAAGTCAATGAGTTTTTTTAATTATAGTTGGTATACAATAATATACCAATTTCAGTTGTATAACATAGTGATCAGAGATCCACATAAATCGCAAAGTGATCAGCCCACTAAATCTAGTAACCTCTTCCCCCTTACATATTAATACGTTATTAACCCTCTTTCCCATGCTACACTCTACATCTCCATGTCTATTCTGCAACTATCCATTTGTACCTCTTACTGGAGAGACTTCTTTAAGAAGAAAAAACATGTATCAAAATCACGAATAAAATATGGTAATATAAACTCATATTTATATGGGCAAATAACTTTCAACAAGAAAACCAAAAACGTACAGTAGAGAAAGCCTCTTCAATAAATGGTGCTGGGAAAACTGGAAAGCTACCTGCAAAAGAATAAAACTATACTGTTGTCTATCACCACAAACCAAAATTTACTCAAAATGGATTAAGGACCTGAATATAAGACCTGAAACAATAAAAATCATAGAAAAAAATGTAGGAACTAAACTTAAGGACCTTGGACTTAAAGAGGATTTTAGGAATTTGACCTCAAAAGCAAGGGAAGTAAAAGCTAAAATAAATGAATGGGACTATGTCGAACTAAAAAGCTTCTGCACAGCAAAAGAAACTGTCAACAAGGTAAAGAGACAACCATCCGAATGGGAAAATATATTTGCAAATAACGCCTCCAATAAGGGCCTAATATCCAAAATATACAAAGAACTTATACAACTCAATAACAACAACAACAGCAACAATGATCCAATCAAAAAATGGGCAGAGGACCTGAACACTTTTCCCTAGAAGACATACAAATGGCCAACAAATATTTGAAAAGATGCTCAACATCGCTAGCTATTAGGGAAATGCAAATCAAAACCACAATGAGATACCATCTTACACCTGTTAGAATGTCTATAATCAACAGGACAAGTAATAACAAACATTGGAGAGGATGCGGAGGAAAAGGAACCCTCATACACTGCTAGTGGGACTGCAAATTGGTACAGCCACTATGGAAAACAGTATGGATGTTCCTCAAAAACTAAGAATTGATCTACCATATGATCCAGCAATCCTTCTACTAGGTATTTACCTCAAAAATTTGAAAACCCATATCCGAAAAGCTATTTGCACACCGATGTTCACGGCAGCATTGTTCACAGTGGCCAGGACATGGAAGCAACTGAAGTGTCCTACAATAGATGATTGGCTAAAGAAGCTGTGGTACATATATACAATGGAATATTACTCAGCCATAAGAAGAGATGAAAAACTGCCATTTGCGACAACATGGATTGACCTCGAGCTAATCATGCTAAGCGAAATGAGCCAAACTGAAAAAGTTGATAATCATATGATGTCACTTATACGTGGGATATAAACCTAAAAGCAACAAATGAACAGGACAAACAGAGACTCATGGACATGGACTAGTGTATCCATGGTAGTGGGGAGGAGGAAGGTAGGAGTGGTTAAAGGGGGTCAAATATAGGGAGATAGGGAAAGTGTGAAGTGGGTAAAGGGGATTAAATATATGGTAGCTGAAGGAAACAGGAGTTTGGGTGGTAAATACACAATAGAATTTACAGATGTCAAATTATAATGTACACTTGAAAATTATATAATTGTATTAACCAATGTTACCCCAATAAACTTAATAAAAACATGTTAAAATGGTAATAACTACATATCTATCAACATATACATCAAATGGAAAAGAATTATGTACTCCAACCAAAGGACAGAGTGGCTGAATGGATAACACAACAAGACTCCTACATATGCTACCTACAAGAGACTCACTTCAGATTAAAAGACACACACAGACTAAAAGAAAGGAGATGGAAAAGGATATTGCCTTGATGGAACTAGAGGGTATCATGCTGAATGAAGTAAGTCAGATAGAGAAAGACAAATACCACATTATTTCACATACAGGTAAAATCTAAAGAACAAAATAAACAACAACAACAAAAAAATGGAAACAAACTCATAGATACAGAGAATATTTTGAGGGCTACTAGACAGGAGTGGGGTTGGGGGGATGGTGAAAAATGATAAAGGGATTAAGAAGCACAAATGGCTTGTTAACAAAACAGTCATGGAAATATAAAGCATAGTATAAGGAAAAATGTCAACAATGTTGTAATAAATATGTAAGGGGGAAGAGGGGTACTAGATTTAGTGGGGTGATCACTTGGTGAGTTATATAGATTGCTAATCACTATGTTGTAAAACTGAAAGTAATATATTATTGTATGCCAAATATAATTGAAAAAAACTCACTGAATAGAATAATGTAAATATGAGCAAATAATTGTCTATTATATTTCAGTAACTTGCCAGGGGAAAAAAAGCAAGTTAAATCACATATACTTCATAATGCCCGGAAACATCACTGTATTACTGCATAGTGCAATAACTATCCATAAAGGTGACCCTTGTTTATTTTATTAATCGAAGATTTCCATCAAAAGTAGTTAACAAAGGTTTAATTATTTAAGCAGTAAAACTTACCTGGGATAGATAAGTGAGGCTTAATTGGATCAATCAACTACCATAAGAATCATGTTAGTAGGGCAGTAACCAGATTATTATAGTTGGCAAGAAGACTCTCTCTCAATTAAGAAATTAGGATTTTTTTTTTCTGTTGAGGGCCAATAACTACAGAAATTAAGGCATTTATAACAACTTTTTTTCTTCTCTTAAATATACCACATTAAATTCACCTTTTTTTTTTTAAAATTAAGAACTAGGGGCTTATGTAAAAAATAAAATTCAGCTCCATATTCAGACCGAGAAGAGAAAAAGAGAATAATGGAAGGAGGATAATTCGATGTGTATTAATCATTATATATTTGGTGCTTTATACCTTTCACTTTTTTTTTTTCATTTTATATGGTGCTTTCATGTACGTAATCTAGTTCTCAGAACAATCTTGTGTGGTAAAGCAGTTATCATTAAACCAATTTTATAGATGAATTGGAGGCACAAAAAGTTAAAATGATTTCTCAAAGCTCACTCAGCTAAGAATGAGGCCGAGCTTGTATTCAAACCCACATCTTCCTGCTCTTTGAAGCAGGAAATGGGAGAAAAGAACTGGAAGAGAAAAATGTCAGTAGTTTTTGAGGTGTTGGCAGTATCATTTTACTCTGGTTCTACACTCTCATTTCCTTGTCTTTCAAATGTTGATTAACTAATCGATTATGACATCTTTACTATACCATCCTAGAGACTCCATATGAATAGAAATTTAATACCATGGAAATAATTTTCTGAGCTACAAAGATAGTGTCACCCTAATAGTTCTCTACCGTTTATTTAGACTGTGGAAGTTTTTCTTTCTCCCTCCCACCCCTGTTAAAGAAAATCCGACGAGAAGTACTTAGTCTAAATTGGCTCCTGGCTTGAATCATTGCAATCAGCCTTGTTAGAAATATTAAGACTATTATTGACTCTCACTATGTAATCTATTTATATTTAAATGTCTCATCAGTCTTGTGGTATTTAAATTTGTCAGTTAGTTTCCAAAATCTGCCAAATTCCCAACAGATTTCCCATAAAGAAAGACACAGTGTAACAAGATATTTCCACGGTCTCTCGTTTCTTTCTGGCAAGATTTGAATGGTCTTTAAAGGACCTCCATGCAACAATGAGCCGGCAGTCTTTTCAGATCTCGTTTCTTTGTTCTTTCTACCTTGTTCCAAAAGAACAACAACAACAAAAAAAACCCTACATTTTATGACTTCGTAAATTCATTTAAATTAGTTTCAGCAGGAGTGAATAATTTATTATAGCAGTAAAAGGAAAAAAATATGTAGTTACTTTTCTTAACTAAAACAATTCAGAATTTCAAAGAATAGCCCTATTTGTAGAGAAATTATGCATATGGCATAGGAATGGTCTTGTCCTAGGAAGTAAAGCATTTGTTTTTGGATAAAAGCCAATAAAACCTGAAGAAATAAAATAGAAGATGAATCTAAAATACCTTTGGTATTTATAGTAAGTGTGGCAGGTTCATTTTGATGTTTGGAGATAGCAATTTTGAATTATTATGTTAGAAACAAATATATTTTTTTACCCTTGGAAGGAAATAATGAGATGTTTTGGAAATTTTCATGTGGTGTATATAATGCATTTAGATTATTAAAATAATTAAATTTGAATGCGAAAAGATAGGGGATATTTGCTTATTAAGGAAAATATCTTTAGTTGTATTAATGCACATGGTATTCAAGAGACATATTTAGTTGTACAGAATTTTAAACTTCAACCTAACATCTCTACTTATTTTTACCCAATTGTTAACTAATATTTGAGAGACCCAAAGTTTGGATCAAAATATCTGACCACTGAAATCAAAGAAATGAAGAGGGGGAAAATATAGCTAAACAAAGTATAGGCTAATTTGGGGGAATCCAAAACAGAATTTAGAGATTGCCATCATTATCTAGAAATTAGAGACTTAGCTTTTGTTCTCATATACTTTATAAAATTTCTTACCTTGGACCTTTCAGCAAAAAGTATAACACTATGTATGTATGTATGTATGTATGTATGTATGTAGTATGCATGTAGTATGTATGTGTGTGTATGTATGCATTTATTACTGAGATATAATTGACTTATGACATTATTTTAATTTCAGATGATAAATGTTCAACATAATGATGCAATATTTGTATATATTGCAAAATGGCCATCACTTTAAGTCTAGTTAGCATCCATCACCACACATAGTTACAAATATTTTTCTTATGATGAGAACTTTTAAGATCTACCCTCTTAGCAACTTTCAAATGTGAAATACAATATTATTAACAATAGTCACTGTACTGTACATTATATCCCCATGACTTATTTATTTTATAATTGGAAGTTTGTACCATTTGACCACCTTCACTCATTTCACCCACCCCTCAACTCTTTCCCACCTCTGGCAACGAATCTATTTTCTGCATCTATGAGTTCAGTTTTATTGTTGTTGTTATCACATCCTCTATTTAAGTAAACAGAATATTTCATCAACCAGTGACCATGGATTCTCTCTCAAGTGAAAATTACTACAGTAGATTTACCAATAGGTAATAGGTCAGAAAAAATATTTCACATGGATCTCAGTCAATGTTTTATTTAATATTTTATGTAACTTCACAGATGAAAGAAAAATCTGTAACTTGAAAATTTATTTCACTTTGTAGAAAAATATCATATATAATTTTGGTAAATAGTAACAAAAAAAAAACAATCAAATAAACTCCAATGAAAAGTTCATCTAATGTAATTAAAACTTGAGATTTCTAGGAAATGATAATAATAGATGTGAGTTGCTTGATTTAGATCTTGGAGTTTAGGAGTGGAATAATGTAATATTTTATTTGTTTTTTTTTCCCTTGCAGATGACTTGTTTAAAGTTCACAAGCTTAAGCCAAATCTGAAGTGGCGACAGGCTTTTGACATCTACTTAAAAACTCTGCCTCCATACTACCTATTAGTATGTATTTATGTGTATATATGTATTAACTGTATCAATGACGATTCTTGTCACAAGAAATGCCAATGAACCAAAAACTTTACCCCTGAAATAAGATATATATATTTTTTTAATTTATAAATATTTGTGTTGCCATTGTCTTCTCAAATTATGCATAAGAACTTGGCGATATCATGGTGGCACAAAAAGAATTTTTTTCTTTATTTTATTTTCTCTAACTGCCATGGTTATTTTTATAAAACACATCTATGTTTCTCTTATTAAAACTAACCTTATGAAATTATCATTTGGAATTTAAGAAAAATAGGTCTAGATTCATGTATTTTATCAACTTCCCTTTTTAACTCTAGAAATTCTCAGTATGGGGTTTCCCTCTGAAAAAGAATTCTAAAGACATTATATTTACTTATCGCCTATTAAATGTGTCCTAGACACAGCATGAAATAAGGGCACTGGCGTGTGGAGGGGGGCTCCAAAAAGAATACGAAACTACTTTGCCTCACTTGGGTTTTTACAATTTGAGAAACGTATTCATGATGATCTTGAACTGGTCACATAATCTAAATCAAGATTTATTAAAATCACTTCAGAGGTGGATGTGGTGAACTTTAAGCCAAGTTTCTAGAGATGAAAAGGCAGAACCATTGGTGTCTGGTTCTGGGAGGAGAAATTGGGGTGTATTAGTATTTACCATGGCAGGAATGGGGTGGAATAAAATGGGCAGGGATAAAATGCAATGTGAAATAATGTTATGACGGGAATTAAGACTGAAAGCGGTTTACCTGTTTGAATTTGCTGTTACTTGCTCTTCTTATCCCACTCTCTTCTGATTTTTTTTTTTTTACTTTCTGCTCCTTCTCTGCTGTTTTCATTGCCACTTTTTAATGTTCCATGTTTGGTTTTATGTGCAGCACCTTGACTTCTAAGAAATGAATCATGTCCCTTTGCCCCTTATAACTGAACTTTGAGTATTTTAAGATTTATTCTATTCTTACTGTTGTGTATTTTGTTTCCTTATAGCCATTAAAGAAAGCACTAAGGATGATGGGAGCTCCAAATCTGATATCAGATAATTTAGATTGTGGACTTAGTTACAGTGTTATCTCTTACCTTAAAAAACTCAGCCAACAGGTAGTATTGGTAAAAACAAACAAACAAAAATCCTTTGCCCTCAGAAGTGCATTTCCTTATTCTCTAGTGTAATTGTAATTTTTCAAATTAAATGTGTATATATTTCTACACTTTATCGATTAGTACTAATGTGATTCTCTATGGCTTCTGGCTTCACCATTAAACTGCAGTTAAGGGTCTGTCAGTATCATCTGATGCTGTGCCATTTCTCCTTTTGTTTGCCAGTTTGTCCTACCCATAAGCTGGTTGATATTTTGTGGCCTAAGAGGGGCAGAGGCTTAATAGAATTATTTCATGGGTCACATTTTGTCTTATCCTCAACCTAGTTTCTCCTCAAGTTATATTGGACTAGAGCATCCCCCCTTTTTAGGTCAGCACACTGAGGCATGGTGTGATTAAATGACTTGTCTAAAATTAGTTTTTAGGCAATAAATATCCATATGCTTTTTCTTGGAGAGGGGGAGATGAGACTAGTGTTCCTCATACTGGAGGTGATAGGCCCCAAGGGGACCTGAAGAGTGGAGTTCAACCTCCTCTCTTCTTGCCCTCCATCTGTTACTTTATACCCACAACTCATTTGCCATTATTCACCTTGTCCCTTGCCTGCCCCTCTCTATTAGTACCTCATCCTCCACTCACCCCTACTTATCATACTTCTCACCTCTACCTAGCCCATTCTTGCAGGATGGATATGTTTGAGAACTACTGAGTTAGAGCTTTACTGTCATACAAATGTGTTATGTTATATGACAAATTCATGCAGCAGCTTTACTTTCTAATGCACAAGTGTATTCCCAGGTAGGGAACAGTTGTAGCATTTGCAATGACTACAGTACTTTAAGTTGGATATGTTTGCAAGTTGGGCCTTTAAAAAACAGAGAGTAGTAAGCAAAAAAGTGGCAGATTTCACTAAAGACCCAAAATGCCTCCACAATTTAAGATGCTGACACACCTTGCTAGAACTTAAAGTACGGTCTGGAGTTTACCAGCTCCTACCAGTCCAGTGTGCTCATAACTGCAAAAGAAAGGAAAGACAAACCCAGATTTCTGGTCTACCAAATGTGCCCTTAACCCCTTTTCCTCTCTGCTGATAGATTTTTGTTGTTAATGTTTTGTTTTGGTTATTTATTGATTGATCTATTGATTTATATATTTTTTATTTGACGTTTACCTTAGGCCTTTAAGGCTGTGTCAGCAGGGTGTGGCCACAAGGAAGAATAGTGAACAGAGTTGAAAGTCATGCAAGTTCTGGGACCTTCTGGGACATATTGCTTGTATGGTTTTATAAATGAGCTTTTGGGACCATTTATGGAAACAGACCCTTCATTTGCTCTTATCCCTTATTTCATGACTTAATTTTTAAAAAGATAATAAACATACTTAATTCTAATGATTAGGGAAAATTAATGAATATCTCTAACCAAACCACAAAAAATTCAAAATTATTTTGGGCTTACTGGACATTGGTGGAATTCCACCTTTTAGGGAAAAAGAAAAGATCATTACTAATTTAAAATAGCTCTAATTACTAATTTAATTACTAATTTAATAACTCTGTGTCACTAGTGTTCCTTGAACTATCTCAGATGTATGTAAATCACAAAATATGCCCAATATATTACAACAATACACTCTCAAGCACTATTTATCAGTATGGTATAATAGTGTCTATTAAGAGAATTTTTTGTTGTAAGTTAGTAAGAAATTTATTGAGTATTTATTACAAATTATTTACTGATAATATTTGTTAAATTAAGCTTTGCTTTTTTTGGATGGTTTAATATTAGAAATAAACAGTTTAATTTTTTTTTCAGAAATTATGCCAATCTATGTAATCTGAATTTTAATTCTAGTTTACATTTATAAATACAGAGTCTTAAACCTTTATGTCTGGGTTTGAAATGAATATGTTGACTTAGACTAGATTTTACAATAACAAAATGAGATTTTAAATGTCTATGAATGTAATTTCTATCTATAGTGTCCATTCTCTCCATGATTCAATCATAATTTTGACACTAGACAAGATAAAAAATATATATTTGTCTTTCTAGCCCCCTCTCTTCTCTATTTGCTTTGGTAGTTCAGAGAAGCACAGGAAAATGTTTAATTACCCGTTTTTCTGTGATTTCCAATTGAAAATTGTTCTCTTGTGTTCTTAAAGTATCTTTCTTAAGTAGTAAAAATGATAGTGATAATATAGATCTTTTCATAACATACTATGTACTTTGATTTTAGACAAAACTAGAGTCAGAACGAATACTAGCATCAGTGGGGAAGAAACCTCCCCAGGAAATTGGAATCAAAGTGAAAAATCATTCTGGAGGTGGTGTGTTCTTGACTCACAGTAAAAATTTTAGAAAACTTTTGAAAGAAATTATAGGGGAAACTTCACTGAGACTGACAGAAATGAATACCAAAGAATTTGCTGGCTTCCAAGTAGGGCTTTTAAACAAGGTAAATTGTGACATGAATAATTTATATTTGCATGTCTTTCATATTTAGTTTTGAAATAATTACAATCCTGTATTGGACTTTACAGTTATTGATGGACCAGTTTAGGAATTATCCTGCCAGTATGGAATGAAATGTACAGGATGTGTTTAGGGGGTAATGTCTGTGAAAGATAAAGGGTAGAGGGAACAGAAGTGAGCAGGGAGAGCCTTCAGGCCACAATGCTGATCTAGCACCTGTGAGGGGAAAGGAAGAAGGAGGAATGGCTATGAGGAGCCTCAGACATCGGCGTAGCTGGGAGAAAGTCTTGGCCAGCCCAGCGGGGACCTCTGGCACCAAGATTCCCCATAGAGGAGGTCTATGTTGGGCAGAACTGGCCAGGCTCTAACACCCCCACCATTCTCAGTCACTGGCTGGGAGCGGCCTGGGAAGAGCATGGCCTCAGCTCAAATGCTACAGCAGGTCCCTAAGGCACTACAGCTAGAGGCACTCAGCTAGCTGCACTCCTCCCAGGAGCAGGCTTTCCTTCTGTGGGGAGATCCCAGCAGCTCACCTCCATGGCTGCCAGAGGAATACATCTGATTACAAGAAGTGGGCCTGCAAGGCTGCCACAGGCATAAACCTCAGGATTTGACGTTTTAAATGACATACTTGAAAAAGACTATTCCTAGTGACGTATGTAATACTTGTGGGTGTATTAGAATTCAGAACGAGGCCAGCAAGTGAGAATTTTCCACAGGGAAAATTCTGCCATAATCAATTATATTGAATATAGAGTCCTTCGCTTAGATTTTAAGAGGGTTAAGAATTGTATTTCTATATTAAAAGACTCAGGAGTAACTGAAAATATTTGTTTCATTTCAAATAGGATTTGAAACCTCAGACATATAGAAATGCTTATGATATTTCACGTAGAGGTCTTTTAGACCAGTTAACCAGAATGAGATCCAATCTGCTGAAAACACACAAATTTATTGTGGGACAAGACGAAGGTAAGTGAACACAGAAGTTGTTTTTCTTGATTAGGAAAATGTCAAGCTGGACATACAAAAAGGTGTTACCTAACAAATAGATTATTTTGTAATACTTTAATGTTTAGAATGGCTATTTTCACTAAATCTCTATATCTACCCAGGCACAAGTTTTTTGTTCTCAGGTTTAAGGGGAAGTATGCATTAATCAATGCATATATTATACTATCATGCTTTATTTACCTCATGAGCCGCAAGATAACCCCATGAAATGGATATGGATATGGGATATGGGTATGGGAACTGAGAGTGACCATTTTAGTAATTTTCCCAGGTTTAGCAAGTTGGAAACTGGCAGAACCTTGGTCTGTCATATTTCAGAAATTGTATGCCCCAACATTATACCACCCAGCCTATTGTGATGAATTCAATCCAGAACTCCTCATAAAAAGAGCAAAACTGATAGTGTCCAGGATAATTGGTGATAGTGTAAAATTCCCCTAGACTCTGTTTTGTTCAGTTTATACAGGGTCATTTGTCCATTAAAGTGTGCAAATCAGCCTGGCCAACCTCTTGAAATTATACACCAATTTTTATGGGAGGCGGGGCTTTTCTGTGAAGAGTGCCTGTAGATTTAATCAAATTCTCCAAGAAGGTGAGGCCCACTAATCAATTTTCTCTGATGATAAGATAAAACCATGAGGCCTAAGCTCTTCAAAATGCAGAATAAATTTAGTGTTTTGAGTTGAGATGGTGTCATTCCAATGAGAAGTCAGCTCATTCTCAAACCTGGTTTGAAGGGTCAGGGAGTTGTTCCTGGCCTAATGATTTGAGCTTGGAGGCAGTAGTGATGATAGACTGGTAATGAGTGGGATAAAGAGAGATGATTTGAGGTCCTAGAATGCTAGATTTGACATTTTAGGTTATCGGATGCCAACATGCGTATTACTAAGCCAGACTATGAACACGTTCTCTCAAAAGGACTATACACTTCAGCTGTATAACTTCTGTTTCTTTTCTGGTGACTTGCAGATTCTCTTCATAGTGTTCCAGTAGCACAAATGGGTAATTATCAGGAATATTTAAAGACATTGGCTTCTCCACTTCGAGAGATTGATCCAGATCAACCCAAAAGACTGCATACTTTTGGCAACCCATTTAAACAAGATAAGAAGGTAGGATACCTATTTCTGTTTCTGCCCAAATTGTGCTATTCTTGCTATAATTCATTTCTTCTTGGCAAGATGAATATAAATCAGAGGTTCTCCTTCTGTTTATTTAAAAGATAAAATATGACTCCAGGGTTATTTGTTTATGGAAAGTGGGGGCCTCCTGATGCAAGAGTGTCTTGGTTAAGGAAAATAATAGCTGACATTTATTGAGTACCTAGTAGGAGCTGGTGTTTGAACTGATCACATTTAATGCTCACAACCGTTCTGCAGATAAGTATTACTGTCTGCCCTTTACTAAGAAGAAATGAAGGCTCACGGTGATAAAATGACACAACTGATAAGAGCCAGGATTTAAACTTACATCTTTCCAGATTCAGAGTCTATATTCATTCCCACCTCCACACATTAATTTATGCAATATTAAAATCACTATTTATTTCCTCAGTTTCCATTTTTCAGATGTCTAGTGCTTTATCTAGATAGTGGCAAAGTGTTTCTCTTGAAATATGAAGTACTAGGTGATGTTACTTTGTTTGAATTGTCCTACTAGAGATCTAAATGTGAGTAGTGTGTGTGTAAGAGAGAGAGGAAGAGGGAGAGGGAGAGGAGAGGAGAGGGGAGAGAGAGAGAGAGAGAGAGAGAGAGAGAGAGAGAGACTGACCATTTAAGCATGAAGACAAAAGAGATTATATCTGCACTGACGGAGGAGACCATTGTTATTAAGAACATGCAGTAATCTGTTCTGTAACAAAACTAGACTGAAAAGTATTCCACTTCACTCCAATATTCAATTAATTGGAATTTTTCTGACTCTTTCTGTGTCTTGGCTTCCTCATTTGCAAAACTAGAGATAATTATTACACCTATCTCATAAAGCTCTGTGGAGGATTGAGTTAGTACATCTATACTGTTTAGAACATTCCTGGACATGTAATAGATGCTAGCAAATATGTTTTCCCCTTTCTGTTGTGTTTTCCTTTAGAAAATGCTTTGTAAAAGTCATTTATCATGATTTTATTCAAATAATGGTAGCATATATTCTTGGGCTATCCTTGGATGAGAACAGCTTTTAGCTGACCTTCTATACTGCTGGTTCTCATCTTTTATATATCCCCAAGAATGAAAAGCCCCTCATTTCTGTACAGCACCAAAGTGGACATATTTGAATCTCTTTGAGGTAATTACATTTTCCATCTACCTGTTCTTCACCATGTACATGCAGCATTCTGTACAGTGTTAATCAGTATTTCTTAATGATGAATTTGAGACACAAAAGCACACAAAAAGGGATGATTTCTCTTATCAAGTGTTGATTCAAAATGGTTTGTACTTCTTCAGAAAGGTAACTGTGGGTTTATTCCCATTTTGGTTGCTGAGAGTTGCTCATTCCTCAAGCCTTCTGGTTAATCAGGATTATGTTATGCTTGACCTTGGCCAACACCTTACGTTTTAGTTTCCTACTTGTTCCACTTAGACTGGATTAAAATTGAGTAGCATTTTCTAAGAACAGAGTCTGTGTGGGACATGATAAATCTTTGGCCCGTGATTAAGGCCTATACTGGTGATGTAATACATGATTGTGTAGCATATGAAGAGTGCTTGCAGTATTGTTTTTAATGGAATATGTTCAATGATGTTTTTTAGGGAATGATGATTGATGAAACAGATGAGTTTGTAGCAGGGCCACAAAACAAAGTGAAACGTCCTGGAGAACCCAACAACCCTCTGTCATCTAAGAGAAGGCGGAGTATGTCCCTGCTGTTGAGGAAACCACAAACACCACCTACTGTAACTAACCATGTGGGCAGAAAGGGACCACCCTCAGCCTCGTGGTTCCCATCTTATCCAAACCTCATAAAACCCACCCTTGTACATACAGGTATAGAGTAGTGGTTGTGATTTCCTTATGGCTCCTAGAGGACTAAAACACTATAAACAATTTTATTTTCCTTTGCATTAATTTATTTTGTATTCAGTTTAGTTTATTAAGTAAACCATTATGAAATCATCAATGTGGTAGGTACAGAGGGCCCTGGGGGGAGCAGAGACCCTGTTTCAAGGATCTCAATTTCAATGAGGGGGGAAAAGATCCATACTTACATAGTAATTAACACAAGATAGAAAAATGGAAAGATATGAGCATGATCGCCTTGCCATGACAAGGCATAATGAGGTACAAACATTTGGAGATGCTGCACAAGTCAGAATGATAGAGCAGGTTTCCAAGGCAGTAGAAGCAAATGGGTTCAATAAGAAGATGGGTCTACACTTGCTCTTTGTGTCCTCATTTCTTCTTTATGCTCTAACCCAGTGCAGTTAGGCTCTCCCTCCTCTACTTCACTGAAACAGATCTCCTCAAGGTCCCCAGTGTCTGTCGTGTGTTGCCATTACTTGTTAGCATCATTTGACAAAGTTTTTCACTACCTCCCCAACAGAAACTTTCTCAGGGTTCCCAGACACCACAAACTCCTGTTCTTTTTTCTCCCTTTAATAGTGACACTTTTTCATCCTCTTTTTCTGGTTTCTCCCCTTCTTTCCCACCTCTAAATAGTGTAGGGACACAAAGCTCAATTCTGGACCCTCCTCTTCACTGCAGTCTCTCCCTAGGTGATCCCATGTAGACTTTGGGTTTTAAATAAGATACACATTTCAACAACTCAGATATTTATACCTCTAGACTACAACTTGCTCTAAACTTCAGATTCAAATTTAACTGTGGACATGGTATCTTCACTTAGGTGACTAATAGGCATATAAAACTCAGTAGGTTTCATTTGTTTCTACTGAACTCCTAGAGACCTTTCCTCTCACCAACACAGGTCTACTTGCAACCTTCCCCAGTGCAGGTAATGACACCATCTACCAGTGTGCTGGTAAAGCTGTGACAGACGACTATCCATGGGTGAGGGGATTGGAAGGGTGGAGAAGTCCTAGATTGTAGTGTTTGCAGTATAATGCCAACATTATCAATGTCAAGCTATCAATATGAGGTCACTGAACCAGATCAGGAAGAGTTGGGCACAATCGACTCTTGTGAGCAGTTGTGCACTAGCACCTGCACACCCCTGGCACTATTTACCAAGCAGTTCAGGTGAAAAACTATAGAGTCATCATGACTTCTCTTTTATTCTTCTCTCACTTCCATCCATTATTAAGTCCAGAGAACTTGACGACAAATATAATTATTCTATCCCACCATTTCTCTCTGTTCCTCAGTCTATGCTGCCATCATGTCATAAAGCTACTATAGTAGCTTCTTCTTTTTTCTTTATGTATTAATTTATTTAATACTCACAACATTCCCATTTCCTTATGAGAAAACTGAGGCACTAAGATGTTAACTTACCCAAAGTCATACTTAAAGTATGCTTCCATCTTTATAATCACCAAAAATGACAAAATGTAACAGTTATTATTATTTTTTGATTAGTTCTTTTTATTGCTTAAATTCCACACATAAGTGAAATCATATATTGTTTATCTTCCTCTATCTGACTTAAATACCTCCTAGGTTCATCACAGCAATATCTTTTCCCATCCCCTTCCTTTTCATAGGTAGGGGTCTTGTTTCCTTATGCTTTCAGCCACTCTATATTTTGGTTGGAGCACGTAATTCTTTTCCATTTAAGGTACTTATTGATAGGAATGTAGTTGTTACCATTCTTTATTCCTGTTTTTGATACATGTTTTTTTCTTCTTAAAGAAGTCCCTCCAACATTTCCTGTAATACTGGCTTGGTGGTGATAAATTCCTTTAGCTTATTTTTGTCTGGGAAACTCTTTATCTGTCCTTCGACTCTAAATGATAGCTTTGCTGGATAAATTATTCTTGGTTGTAGATCCTGGGTCTTCATCCTGTCGAATATTTTTTGCCAAGCCCTTCTGTCCTGCATAGTTTCTTTTGAGAAATCAGCTGCCAGTCTTATGGGTGTTCCCTTATAAGTAATTATTTCTTTTTCTCTTGCTGCTTTTAATATTCTTTCTTTGTATTTAACCTATGGCATTTTAATTATGATGTCTCTTGGTGTGGGCCTCTTTGGATCCTGATTTTTGGAATTCTCTGAGCTTCCTGGGGTTTTATGTCCATTTCCTTCACCAAGTTAGGGAAGTTTTCTATCATTATTTCTTCAAACAGCTGTTCACCATCTTAATTTTCTTCTGCTATGCCGATCAGACTAATATTTGAAGCCGTAATAATGTCCCATATCCCCCTTAAATTATTTTTGTAGTCTTGCCATTTTTTTTTTCTTGCTATTCTGATTAAGTGTCCTGATTGGCTTTCCTGTCCTCTAGATAGATTTGATCCTCTTTTTTATTCACTTTGTTTATTCCTTTCTTTATTCCATTTAATATACTTCTCATCTCAGATAATGTGTTCTCTATTTCAGACTGGTTTCCTTTTATAATTTCCGTTTCCATTTTTATGTTTTTTACCTCTTTGTTGGAGTTCTCTACACTTCCCAAAAGTTCATTGAACATCTTTATAACTAGTGTTTTGAACTCTGCATCTGTTATATTGCTTGACTCCATTATTTCTGGATCTCTGTTCTGTTCTCTCATATGGTTTCTGCTTCTTTGTCTTCCCATTTTGGCTGCCTTTCCGTGTCTGTTTCTATGTACTAAGCAAAGCTCCTAAGTCTCCCGGTTTTATTAGTGTGGATTTTTGAAGTAGGTGTCCAGTGGCACAGTCCTGAGAAGGGTTCAGCAGCAGGCCAAATTTAGCCCCAGCCTGTGCTCCTCCAGGGCCACCTGTTAAGATTCAGCAAGCAGTCCACAGAAACTGAGGCCAGCTGCCTCCACCAGGGTGTGTCTCAGCAAGGAGCACCTGACTCCCTGAGAATACACCTTGATATGTCTTGGGTGGGGCTTCGAGTTGGGGAGGTGGGATTTCAGGGAATCCTCTGGGTGGAGCAACCTCCATTATCCAGTTTTATGATGTCACAGCTATGGCAGCGGTGTGTCAGGTGCACTGGTAGGGGGAGGGCTCAACGGAGAACGGTGGATAGCACTGGCATTTCTGTACCAAGCGAGTCTCACCTCAGCCCTCACTCCAACAATGTCTCCCTTAAGTCCCTGGTGCACCCCGCGCACAGCCAAATGAGCACTGGTGCTCAGAGCGAGCAGGTCTGTCACCGCGGAAATCCACTTGTGGACACGGCCCCTTTAAGAGGCGTCTGCCACTGCTGCAGCCTCTGTCTCAGCCACTCTGGACCGGGCAGCCCCGCGTCCTCACCCAGTCCTACCTTCTGCTGTTGCAGGGTGATTTCGTAGTTCTCTCACTAGTTGTATGGCTTGTTCATCTAGATCTCAGGCAATTTTTCCTTGCTGCTGCTTCTTCACAACTTTGATTTGGATGCCTGAGGGATGAACAGAGCCTCTATCATCTACACCATTTTTTTTCTCTCTCCCCCTAGTAGCTTCTTATTTGATTACCAGGCTGCCCATCTTCTCATCTAACCCATTTTCTGCTCTCCCATGTCCGTCCTGAAAACCCATTATCAACTTCCTATGTACTCACAACAGAATCTGAACTCCCAACTCTAACTTCAAGCTCTGCACAATGTGGCTCTGCCATCCTCTCCTAATACAAATCCTATCCATGTTCTCCTCGTTCTCTGCCTCTATCCTTTATGGTTCCAGCTGAGACCCTCCTAGGGCCCCTGCGCTTGCTCTTATCACAAGCCTGGAATTCTTCCTCTGCATGTGTACAGAGTCAGCTCTTTCTCCTCCTCCAGAATCTGCCCCAAGGACACCTCTTCAGCAAACCCTGCCTGACCACCTCGTCTACTGAGGCTGCCCCTGCTATTGTCTGTTACATCCTTGCTTACTTCTCCCTAACAGAAATTCAAATTGTCATTATTTCATTTGCTCATTGTGCACTTAAAAGTTTGACTACCCTATAAGATATAAGTTCTATAAGAGTAGGGGTTGTTTCTGTCTGTCTTATTCCAACTGCTATTCCCCATCTCCTGCCATGGGGCCTGGCACAGAAGGGGATGAGTAAATGAAGTAGGGGTGTCAGATTTGAAGTAAAAAGAAACCCAATTCTTTGACACCAAAGAGAATGATGAGAATCATATACAGACAAGAGTTTTTGGTGGAGTGCATATAGAGCCTTCACACCTAACGGCCATCTCTGTTTTCTAAGAACTTTTGAGGTAGAAAGGAGGAAAGTCGAAGGGGGCCCACATAGTCTTTTTATCAAGCTCAGTAAAATATGACATTTTATAGGTAAATTACAGAAATCATGACATTAAGTAAGACTTGCTGCTTTCTAGCTTGTAAAGCGCAAGCTACCACTAAAACATGAGTGCCAGAGACCTCAGAATGTTTATTAGTTGTACTGTCTTAGTTTCCACGTGTATTCATAGTGCTATGAAGGGAAGAAAATGGTTTTGTTATTTATCTTCCTGAGCTCAAGTTGAGGGGTCTCAGACTCCATCTGTTACATTCTCTTGCTTTATGAAACAAATACTTTCCTCAAAACTGAGGAGCACTGGTATCTACCTGTGGGACTGGTATGATGCACCTACCTCACAGTTCAACTTCTTAATTTGGTTTCCAGATGCTACCATTACTCATGATGTCTATGAGGAGAAGATGGAAAATGTTCAAATTCTATCTGATGGCTTCTTGTCAAAATCTGCACCAGAGCTTATGAATATGGTAGGAGATGGTATTCCAAACAACCAATTAGATTCTCTGTCTGAAGACTTCATTAGTCTACGGAAAGATGGCCTGATTCACAAACCTGGTAGTAATGCAGTTATAGGAGAAAACAAAAACTTCAGTGTCTCTGCAGATGATCAAAAAGTCTCAATAACATCTACTTTGGGAACTGTGCCAAATACATTGCAAATAACTCCTGCTATGGCACAAGGAATCAATGCTGACATAAAACATCAATTAATGAAGGAAGTTCGAAAATTTGGACGAAGTAAGTAGTGAAAGAATATCTATCAATAATGTAATGGGAGGTTCTTCTCACTGTATAATTCAGGATAGATTCAAGCTATCTCTTGAGGTGCATTTTTGGGAAGCATAATTTAAAGTGATTCCTCTTGCTTTGACTGAAAAGAACCAATATACTTTTTGTTCTTTTTCCCCTTACTTATTGTACTTGTTTTCTTTTGCTGCTATAACAAATTACCACAAACTTGGTGGCTCAAAACTCTATTATCTTAAACTTGTGGAAATCAGAATTCTGAAATAATTTTCACTGGGCAAACACAAAGGTGTTGGAAGGCCAGCAGTCCTTCTGGAGGGTCTGGGGAGAATCTGTTTCCTTGCCTTTTCCAACTTCTATAGGCTGCATGTGCTCCTTAGATCATGGCCCCTTTCTCTGTCTTCAAACCAGCAATGTTAGCACCTTCTCTCTTCTCTAATCTCTGTTCCCATCCTTACATCTTTTCTCTCACTCTAACTCTACTGCCTCTGTCTTATAAGGATATTTGTGATTATTTGGGCCTACACGCACAAACCTGGATAATCTCCCCATCTCAAGATCCGTAACTTAATTACATCATCAAAGTAAAGTCCCTTTTTCCATATAAGGTAACATATCCACAAGTTTGGGGATTAGGACGTGGACAACTTTGGGGACTATTATTCAACCTACCACGTTTGATTTGTGTTTACAAGCATTCCTTAGTGATATGTGCAGATGTTTTGATCTGAGTGTTTAAAATACAAACTATATCTAACTTTTCACCCATGAAGAATGATTACTGAGGATGTGTAAAGACTGAATTTTATTCCCATTCATATTTTTTAAATATTGAAGTGTGTTTTTTAAATATCTTCAGAATATGAAAGAATTTTCCTTTTGCTCGAAGGAGTGCAAGGACCTCTTGCAGTCAAGAAGCAATTTGTTGAATTTACCATCAAGGAAGCCGCAAGGTGGGTATAAAGAGGAACTTTGTTCTTTTTAAACAGTAGGGCCCAATGCAGGACAAGAGGAGGAATAGGCTTTGCCTTGCTGTTATCAAACTTTCGCCCTCACACATAGTTAAGATAGTCTCCAGAGGCCTTTAGATTGATATTATCTGAGTCCAACTCATTCACCCAACTCTGGAGCCTTGAGGGCTCATCTCAATCTGAGGTGAGCTTGGGCCCGCAATTGGCATTGTTAGTATTTGCTGAACCCTATCTTTACGTGAAGAAATATTTTTATTCTATGTAGATTACCTCATACAGTGCCTTGCACATCACAAGTGCTTTAAGTGTCTTTTGGTTAATGAAATTTATCTTCATTTTTAGGTTTAAAAGACGAGTCTTAATTCAGCACCTTGAGAAGGTACTCGAAAAAATAGATTCCTACCACCTTCTCAACAACGTTAATCACATCAACAGCAGATCATCATGTTAATGCAAAGACCAAGGAGAAAAAAGGACAAGTGTTTTGAGCTATAGGATGGGACAAGATATTGTTGAAGCTTCTTAGAATGTTTTAGTCAATTGCCTTCTAGAAGCTAAGAAAAAGCAGTGGAGATTTTTTTTTTTATTTTGTGAGTCTCTGGCAGTAAAAGCTGGCTTTACCCTAAGAATTTTCTCTGAAAGTATTGATTTGTTGTTTTGTTGTTTCTTTTACCAATTGAGGAAAGTAATGTTATTAATGCAGCAAGTTAAATTCAGTAAACATTGTCACCCCTACCACAGGTAATAAGGGTTCACTCATTTGAATTTTGCTCTTCCGGGCATTTCCAGAGTGAATAAGGGCCACCTGCAAGTGGAGCACTATTTGGTGCACTTACCCTTTAGAAAGAATGGCTGTTCAGAATACAACTGGTAATCTTGTGTGTGCCGAACAGAGTTTTCAACAATTCCTAGTTGTGCCTTTTAAAGCATGCAATATTCAGGACAGTTTGAATCAAAGAATAAGAAAGCTGCTACTTGGGTAACTTATTTCTCTGTGGGAGGGGACAGGGAGAGTCACCAAACAATCTACCTCCAAATCTCTTCTATTTTGTCTAGAGACATTACAAAGTGCACCTGAGGCAGCCTCAACTCCTGACATTTGTTCTTTCATGTGATGACAGAAAGTCTACAGGTGGACTTGAACATTCTGTGCTTTGAAAGCACTAAAAGAAAAAATAATGTATATATTTCCTTTAATGTTTATACAAAGGTTTATATGGAACAGTTTGCATTAATTTGCAAAAATTATGTGTACAAAGATATTTTGACTTTGCATATATAAAATAAATCATTTTATTGATTTTCACAAGTTTATTAATGCTAGAGAAATTTCTAATTTTGTCTTTCTTGTAATTTATTGTTCCTTTAAGAAAATAAGTACACACTCTGAAATTAAGATGTTAACATATGGATTTAAATTTTAAAATGTCAGTCACAGAACTGAGTGATGGTGGTGAAAATGATGGAGTAGGGTATTCTAGGGGTCACTCTCTCATCAGAAACACTGAAAACACTAGAAAAACCTGTCAGAGTCAAGTTTATTGGAATTCTGAAAGATAGTCAAAGGTTTACAACAACCAAATAAATGCTGAGTCAGGAGAAAAGGCATTGACTCATGATAGTAGAGTTCATGGCATTTTAACTTATTCTTTACCCATTCCCCTCCCTGGTATAGCAGTGGTTTTGAAGATGACAGCCTGCATTCCACCTGTGGGTTCCTGATTCTGGAGGGAGAAGAGTGGGCCTTATTCCCAAGGAGCTGTGTTTGTTTGTTTGAACCTGGGGGGAGGGGTGGTGCTCCCTGAAGGACTGACACAAGAGAATTGTTTTTGTTTCACCTAACAACAAACTCTCTTAGGATAGAAAATGTGCTATGTGGAGGATGGTCCTCAAAAACATTGAAATATTTGGTAGCTGAAGGAAGTTGGACTCTGGATGGTAATCACACAATAGCATATATAGATGTCAAATTATAATATACACTTGAAAATTGTATAATTGTATTAACCAATGTTACCCCAATAAACTTTAAAAATGAAATAAAAATTATTAACATCAAAAAAAAAAAAAACATCGAAAAGCAAGTGAATAAGCTGCTGCTGTGTATGACAAACAATAGACATGCCAAAATCCTGGGAGGAAAAACTGGGGAGTGAGATACTTTGGAGATATTTTTAAATGCTCCCATGTATACTTGTGTATCTAGAAAACCATGTGCATTCCCTGGGCAGAACTCAGAGTAAGAAAAGACCTGAGAAGATCATAGGATTTCACCTCTGCTAATCTTTAGGCTCAGCACAATAATAGAACAACTAGTTAAAAGATCAATAAGGAAATAGAGGACTTGAACAACACTATAAACCAATTAGATCTAATAGACACCTGTAAAACACCACCACACCCAACAACAGCTGAGTACATAGTGCTCATGTAGTATTCTCAAGGACTGATCATATATTAATCCACAAAACAAGTCTTAATAAATTTTAAAAGATTGAAGTCATGTAAAGTAACTTCTTTGCCATAATGGAGTCAAACTAGAAACCAACAGAAATTGGGCCCTCACCTCATACCATATATAAAAATTAACTAAAAATAAACCAATACCTAAATATAAGAGGTAAAATCATAAAACTAGTAGAAAGGAACTTTGGAGTAAACCTTCATGACCTTGGATTTGGCAATAGTTTCTTAAATATAACAAAAGCACAAGCAACAAAAAGAAAATATAGATAATTTGACTTCATCATAATTAAAAGCTTTTGTTCATCAAAAATCTCTATCAGAACATGAAAAAACAACCCATAGGATGGGAGAACATATTTGGAAAGTATACTTCTGATAAGAGTCTAGTATCCATAACATAAAATAATTCTTTCTACTCTGCAACAAAAAGACAATCTAAGAAAATGGGCAAAGGATGTAAAAAGATATCTTCAAAGAACATATATGAATGGCCAAAAAGCACATGAAAAGTTGTTCAACTTCATTAGTCATTTGAGACATGCAAATCAAAACCACAATAAGATAACAACTATAAGTTTGTTCTCTATGAACTTGTTTCTGTTTTGCTTGTTTGTCTCGTTTTTTAAATTTCACATGTAAGTTAAATCATATAGTACTTTTCTTTCTCTGTTTGACTTATTTCACTTAGTATAACACCCTCAGGTTCATTCATGTTGTCACAGATGGTCAGATTTCATTTTTTTCATGGCCAAGTAATATTCCATTGTATAAATGTACCACTCCTTTATCCGATCCTTTATTGATAGACACTTAAGTTGCTTCCATATCTCAGCTATTGTAAATAATGCTGTAATAAACATAGGGGTGCATATAGCTTTTAAAATTGGTGTTTTGGATTTCTTCAGATAAATACCCAGAAGTAGAATTGCTGGGTCATAACATAGTTCTACTTTTAATCTTTTGAGAATCATCCATACTGTTTTCCATAGTGGATTCACCAATTTGCAATACTACCAACAGTGCACGAGGGTTTCCTTTTCTCCACATCCTCACCAATACTTGCTCTTTGTTGATTTATTGATGATAGCCATTCTGGCAGATGTGAGGTGATATCTAACTGAGGTTTTTATTTGCATTTCTCTGGTGATTAATGATGTCGAGCATCTTTTCATATGTCTATTGGTGATCTGTATGTCTTCTTTGGAGAAACGTCTGTTCAGGTCCTCTGCTGATTTTTTAATCAAAGCATTTTTGGTCTCTAATTGTATGACTTCTTATATATTTTGAATATTAACCCTTTACCAGATGTATCATTGGTGAATATCTTTCAGTAGGCTGTCTTTTCATTTTGTTGATGGTTTTCTTTGCAGAACATTTTTAGTTTGATGTAATCCTATTTGTTTAGTTTTTCTTTTGTTTTCCTTGCCCTAGGAGAATTATCAGAAAAAAAAATTATTAAGAGCAGTGTCAGCAAGTTAACTGCCTATGTTTTCTTCTAGGAGTCTTACGGTTTCAGGTCTTATATTTAAGTTTTTAATCCACTTCGTGTTTATTCTCGTATATGGTATAAGAAAGTGGTGTAGTTTCATTTTTTTTTTTGCATGTCCAATTTTCCCAACACCATTTATTGAAGAGACTGTCTTTACCTCATTGTATATTCTTGCCTCTTTTGTCATAGATTAATTGACCATACTGGCATTGGTTTATTTCTGGGCTCTCTACTCTGTTCCATTAATCTATGTGTCTGTTTCAATGCCAGTACCATTCTGTTTTGATTACTACAGCCATGTAGTATAGTTTGATCTCAGGTAGTATGTTACCTCCAACTTTGTTCTCCTTTCACAAGACTGCTGTGGTTATTTGTGGTTAATTTGGGGTCTTCCATATAAATTTTAAGATTATTCATTCTAGTTCTGTGAAAAATGCCATTGATATTTTGATAGGCATTGCACTGAATCTATAGATTGCTTTGGGTAGTATGGACATTTTAATTATGTTAATTCTTCCCATCCATGAGCATGGTATATGCTTCCATTTATTTGTATCTTTTCAATTCCTTTCTTCAATGTCATAATTTTCTGTGTACAGGTCTTTTACCTCCTTGGTTAAATTTATTCCTAAGTATTTTGGTTTTTTCTTGATGCAGTCATAAATGGGATTGTTTTCCATATTTCTCTTTCTGATAGTTCATTATCGGTGTATAAAAGTGCAACCGATATCTGAATATCAATTTGTATCCTACTCCTTTACTGAATTTATTTATCAATTCTAATAGTTTTTGGAAGACTCTTTAGAGGTCTTTCTATATAGTATCATGTCATCTGCAAACATGGAAGGCATTCATTCACTGCTGGTCCTTTGCACTAGCTCTTTCCTCTGCAGGAATCACTGTATCTTATATCTTTTCATCCTTCTTCTCTTTCCTCAAATCCCACCTCCACAGGGAAGCCTTTTGTCACCTTATGTAAACTAGTAACCTTAGTAATATTCTCTTTCAGCCCTTTGTTTCCATCATAGCACTACAATTTGCGGACAATTGGTTTGTTTCTTGGTTCAGTGTTTGTTCTGTGTGCACAAGTACCGCTACCTGTCTACCCAATATTCATTCCTCTTTCTTCCTCATTATTGGAACTCTGATTTTGCCTTGGATGGCCATGTGTCCTTTAAAAAATATTACCCTCCCTTGCAGTGAGGGATAGTTCTTTGACACAATTCTTGACAGCGAGATGTCAGCTGAGAATGTCAGGGAAAACCTTTCTTTTTGGAACCACTTTTTCCTATTTCCACTTTTCTCTCCTTCTTGTATTGCCAGGGCAATCATGATGCCTCGAAGTGGAGAGCTTGAATCCCCTGCCTTAGTGCTGTGCTGATTCATATTGGAGTGTACGCTATATAAGTGTTTGATGAAATTATGTAATGGGCTTTTTCCCTAGAACATCAAAGTCATTGAAAAGTAGGTATACCAAAACTCACAATATTATTTTCAATTCGAATATTTTTTATATCCCAAATGGAATATATTATAATTTTACATTTTGGCTTTAATAGAAGCAAACTCAACAATCACATTTTTAAAGTATACTTTGCCAATCCCATTTTTGAGTAGAGAATTGCCATGTGCAACAATTTCTCTTGCCAAGTGGTGATATATAATGCTTTTTATTTAACTTTAGCTTACTGAAATTTCTTTTGTAGGATGCCACTGTGACTGGTGTTCAATAAAAACCTCAAGGCTACTTGTAAATTTGGGTAAGACTGCATAAAGGAAAATTAATGACTCAGTTTTAAAAGGTCCAAACATAATTCTGATGTGTTACAAAATACTGATATTGCCTCTGCTTTAAACCAATTATTTTAGATAAAATTTCTACAGAACATATATTCTCAGATGTGATTTTGGTACTGAAAGTGGTACTAAAGAACATGAGTTCTTTGAGATTGTCTTGAGTTTTTGGAATTCCTCCTTTAATCTGATTAAATGTAAAGCCATTAGTGACATTCCAGTTTTTAAAGGGGACTGGTAGTTCTTTGCAAAAAGTAGAAAGAAGTTTCTCAAATTATCATGTTTGATACTTACAACCAAGTTCCTATAAAAAGCATGGACGAGCAAGTATATGCCACCTGTGAACATTTCAGTCAAAATTAAGAGTATAATAGAAATGATTGTTTGCCCTAAATGTGCTGGAGAACTTAAGAAAATGTGCTCAGGTCCTTAAAGTCCAATCTCAAGGTCTACACAAAGGACCTGAAAGGTATTTATGAACTAGCTATAGCTATCTCCCAGAGCTGCAGGGCCAAGATTTGGGGAAACCAGTCTAATTCTGCAATTGGCTGAATTATAACACAAGCTGAATTCACACATTCTCAAGGTCTCTTCAGTTATCTTGAGGGCACTGATTAGGAATGAACAAGATCCTGAAAATTATAATGGGACATAGATTCAGACTCTGATGGAGCTGGATACTTTGAATCCTTACATTCTGTGAAATGATATTCCGGTAGAAGCAAAACTCCCTTTTGTCTGGAGGTTACTTCCTCTTTGCCTGAAAAATCTGTAATAGTCTCACCTGAAGTAACAGCCTTGCAAGACACAGCTGATCTTCCTCAGAAGCTGCATCCACCACCTCTCTTTCCCTCAAAATCCTATAATGAGCCTCAAGTTCCCACATGCCAAAAAGTAAGTGGTAAAGTGTGACTCTGCAGAGGTGCAGAAGTCGTCATAAAGAACTGCATAATTTTTAAATCTGTATGCACAAAATCCTGTGCATACATGTGGAAATAGTTCTTTAGGGTGAGGCATGAAGGTAGAAGAAAAATACAGTTGAATCAAACCAAATTTGTTGATATTGAGACTCTGGATTCAATGTTTTTGCTTCATAGGACTAGGGAAGCCTCTTATAGTTACTTGGTCGATGTCTTAGTTCATTCAGGCTGCTGCTCTAGCAAAAATACCATAGACTGGTAGCTTGAACAATATTTATTTCTCATAGTTCTGGAGACTGGGAAGTCTAAATCAAGGCACTGGCAAATTTAGTGTCTGGTGAAGGCCTACTTCCTTGTTCATAGATGTCTTTTTGCTGTGTCTTCACATGGTGGAACAGGGAAGGGACCTCTCTGGGGTGTCTTTTATAAGGGCACTAAACCCATTCATGAGGCCTCCTGTTTCATGACCCAATCACATTCCAAAGTTCCCACATTCTAATACTATCACATTAAGCATTAGGATTTGGACATGAATATTGGAGGTACATAAACATTTTAATTTACTGCAGTTGGTTAACTGAAAAATGTCCCAAAGGACTTACTTAAGGAAAAGTGCAAGAACTTCTTTGGTGCACTACAGAGGGAGAAATCCAAAGGCTTAAGAAGATTGGAACGTTAGAGTGAATTTATCATATAAGATGTGTTCACTCACCTCAGTCCAGAGGATAAAATTTTCACCAAAACTGTGATACATTGCTTTCTAGAGGGAGCCCAGACATCTTTGAAGAGCTCTGTATTGGCTCTTCTCTATTAGTCAGAAATTACTGTTAGCTTGCCCTCTAGGAAGGGCCATGGTACACTGCTAAATATTTATGTTGTTAATCATTATCCCAACCTGTAGCCAATTACTAGGGTGATGTGCAATGGTGAAAAGTTAAGTAATCAGAATTCTAAGAGATTATTTGATGCTGGCTCTGAAATGACATTAATGTTTGGAGAAGGAAAACTTCTCTGTGGTTCACAGGTCAGAGAAGTGGCTTATGGAAGTCATGGAACCAATGGGGTTTTACCTCATGTCCATTCAGTGGTTAGTCCCTGAATTTACTCTCTGGTTATTTCTTCAGATGCAGAATGTATACTTAGAGTAGACATATTCAGAATGACAGAATTCTCACTTTGCTTCTCTGACCCATTAAATGAGGGCTACTATGGTAGGAAAAACCAAGTAGAAGCCACTAGAACTACCTACCTATAAAGAAAGTAAACCAAAACCAACATTTCATCTTGAAGGGGCTGGAGTAATTGTGGCACCATCAAAGGTGAAAGGTGCGGGGTGGTTACTTTATGACATCCCTTTCAATATACTTATTCTTCCTATACAGGAAGAGACAGATCTTGGAGAATGACAGCTAATTATAATAATCCCATTGCAGCTGCTTTTCTACATGTGGTTTTGTTGTTTTAACAATCAATCCATTCCCCGGCACCTGGTATACAATATTGATTGCACAAATGCTTTTTCCCTTATCAGTGAATATCACCAGAAAGAGTTTGGCTTCGACTGAAAAGGTCAACAATGCACCATCATTTCTTATCTCAGGCTTTTATCAACTCTTTTAGGCTTATGTCATATCCTAGTGCTTGGAGACTTTGATCACCTTCTCCTTACACTAGAAGTGACACTCTTTTTTTTTCTTTTTGCATTAATGGTATTATTCTATTTGAGAAAGAGGTAACAACTAATGTAGACACATTGACAACACACTTGAAAGACAGAATGTGTTAAATATTTCACACAAAATCTGAGGCCTTCCAATTAGTGAAATTTTTAGTGATCTAGTAGTCTGGGAAATGTCAAGATAGTGTTCATAAGTAAACAGCAAGTTTCAACATCTTGACTTTCTTACCACTAAAAAGGGTCACAACAATGAATTGGGCCTACTAGGTGCTGATCTTAACATATAACTCATTGCCATGTGGTACTCAATGACAAGTGACCTGAAAATCTGCTAGCTTGGTGTGTGACCCAGAAAAAGAGAAAGTTCTATGACCCTGAACCTATGACCTCATGGGGAGCCCTCTGTGATCAGTTGACTAGGAAAAAAAAAACATCATGCCTGATTTCCAGTTTTTACTTCACAATATGCAGGTGATGCAGGACAGGGCAAATCCCTCCTGAGCAGATTACAGTCCTGCACTAAGAGAGAATGCGTTTTTAGTGGAGCACAGGAAAAAATTTGAGGGCACGCCAGAATTAGAGTCAAAAGGAAAGTTTATTAGAGGACTGATGCTCCATAGACAGAGCATGGTCTCCTCTCAGATACAAAGAGTGAGAGAGCCAAGGGACAGAGAGACAAAGAGAAAAGACAATGGGAAGGACAGAGACAAAGACCATGAGTGTTCACGGATTTCAGTTTATGTATCATTCTTAGTTTCTATGAATCACAGTTTAAAGACTTTGTTGACCCATTTTCCTTTGATAGTATGGGTATAGAGTTGAAATTAAGGACATGTAGCCTGAAGAGTGTGCTAGCCTTTGATCCACAGGTTCTCCATGGTTTTAGCCTAGGGAATGAATGATTGTGTTTATTGTGTGTAGGTCAAGACTTAAAGACTCTACTTATCTGTTTTCCCTTCACGATATGGGTAAATGGTTTGTTAGTAATCCCAGCAGGAATCTTCCTCTGTTCTACAGGTTTCCCAGAGTCTGGCAGCAACACATTGCAAGCTCTGAATATAGCTTGATTTAACATTTAATTCTCTTGCCCCCTCCGTACATTACCACCTGTATTAGAGTTCTATTGCTGCATACCAATCAACACAAATATAGCAGTGTGAAAAAATACAAGTATATCATCAGACAGTTCTGTAGGTCAGAAGCCCAGGCTGGTTTGATTGGTTTCTCTGCTTAAGGTCTCATGAAATCAAAGTCTCGGTGTCACTCATTAAGTGAAGACTCAGAGAAATTTCTTCCAAGCTCTTTAAGGTTATTGGCAAGCCTAGTTTCTTAAGACTGTATGACTGAGTTCCCTATTTTCTTGCTGTCTCAGCTGAGGCCACTCTGAGCTCCTAGGACTGCCCCCATACTTCTTTAGGTGCACCCCTCCATCTTCCAAGCAGCAATGGTGCATCATGATCATGGAGGCAGGGATGTAGATTATGTATGGGTCACAAACATGAACTTGCACTCACCAAGACTGATTTTGATATACACACTGCTGACTGCTCAATCAGCCAGCAGCAGAGACCAGCAGTGAGCACCCAATATGGCACATATCCCAGAGTGGTCAGTCAGCTAGCAAGTGGCTGGTTGATTATTTTGGTCTGTTTCCATTGGGGAACGGCAGCTTCTGTTTGTACTCAAATAGACATTTATTCTGGATATGTATCTTCCTCTCCAACTTTCTTAAAACCAATATTTGTGGACTTAGAAAATTACTTATCTACTATCATGGTATTCCACACAGCATCACTTATAAACAAGGAACTTATGCTCAGGGCACATGCTCATGGAATTTACTGGTTTTATTATCTACCCCATCATCCTGAAGTGGTAGTTTCAAAGAAACAATTGAATGATCTTTTGAAGCCACAGTTGTGGTTCTAACTGGGCAGCAGTACCTTGTGGGGCTGAGGCAGTATAACTTAGGAGGTGGCAATGCTCTGTCTCCACATCCAGGATATGGAGCTGATTCACACCTTCATTAATGAAGGGTGGCAATGTGAAGTCTTCCTCTCACTATTACTTCTAGGTATCATGTAGCAAAATTTTGTTTCATTTCTCCACAACTTTAGACTCTACTGTATTTGAAGTCTTCATTCTAAAGGAGAACTATTTTCAACAAGAGCCCTAAGAATGACTAAACTGGAAGGAGATACTGCCAACTGGTCACATTGGGATGCTCATCTTTCTCAATCAACAGGCAAAAAATGGAGTTCCTGTACAGTTGGGGAGATGGAACCTAACTGTCAAAGGAAATTGAGTTACAACTATACGAGACACTAAGGAGGAATATGTCTGAAATGTTTGGAGCTTTTCTAGTATTTTCATGTTTTGTGATTAAAATCAAAGTTAAAATTATAACAATTCAATTTAGGCAGGACAGCTAATGGTTCAGATTGATCTAATTAAGGTTTGAATCATGCCCCCAGGCTAGGCAATTTAGGCGTCGTCTTAGGCAAAAAGAGTAAGAAATGGGTAGTATAGAAGATAGTTATAAATGCCAGCTAGAACCCTGTGACCTGCTACAGAACTAGGGCTACAGTGTAACCTGATTGTAGCTGAACCCCTTATCATTTTAATGCCCCTAGTATTTTTGGCAGCTAGAATTTAGTAATTTAATTCTTAATTAGGCCTTTGTTCACATGTTAACTACTATTCATGCTCAAGTCTTTTTGTCCTCACAGTATAATTCTGAGTTGCTGATATGCTGTTTCTTTGTCAAGCTGGAGGCGATAACTTCAGGGTCTTGAGGAGAATTTGAGTTTGTTTTGCAGAAGGAAAGAATGTCTCCAAGGTAGCTGCAACCAGCTGTTGGCGCCCAGGAGTCTGGTGTGAAAAAATGTTATCTATAACTAAAGAAACAAAGACTTCTCTCCCAGTTCTGTAGAATACCCCACTCCCCTTCTTCCCCTTTAAAACTCTTCCGTTTGGTCCAGAACTTCAGAGATGGTCTTTGGACATTAGTCCGCAGTCTTCCCAAACTGCTAGCTTCCTGAATAAAGCAAACTTTCCTTTCTACCCAACACTTGTCTCTTAAGTGTTGGCTTTTGAGTGGCCAGCAGCTAAACTTGTGTGTGTGTGTGTTTTTTTCATAACACAATGAGTTAATAATATTCCCTTGTTAGATAGCTAGTCAGATATGAGCAACAGGGGAAAAAGGGAATAGGGTCCCAACCTAGAGGTCACCCAAAAAACACCCTATTGGTAGTTAGAGAATCCCTCCTGCATCCCCAGAGACAAAGGACAGGACGGCCATAATCTTACCTGGTCTAATCTGGCCACAGACACCTGTGCAGAAGGTACTACCCTAACCTGCCCACAACTTCAGCCTCATTATACTGTCATTATAATACAATTTTTATGCCCAGAAGTTCATGAATCTAATTATAGCAGACTGAATTCAGGGTAAAGCTCATGTGCATTAGGCAAAGTGTTTTATACAGCAGCCAAGTGTCAATCTAAATTACCTCACATGCCAATCACCCAGGAATGCCTTATTAATCACTCATCACAGTCCAAATATAATTCAGTCATTCCCACTGCTGGGTTGTTACAGGTCTCTTCACTAAAACTATGTTCCTCCTTGGAGTGTGCTTTGTCTTTCTAAAATATACTTTTAATAAATCTTTTCTAAATTTCACTGACCTGTGATTCTTCACTGTGTCAATGAGGAAGGACTAAGGAAAAATGTTAATTACACTTCTGTGCCATTATCCCACCCCTGCCATTGGGGCGACACAGAAATTCAAATTGTCCCAAAGGTAACACACCCACTTCAGGTAGGAAAACAAGCAAGCAAACAAACAATCCTTTCAGGTGTATCATTAGGGCAAATGCATACCTTTAACTAACAGAAATTTATAACATTAAAGTTTCATTGCTTTTTCTTAGCCTCTGACACACAATTTTCTTAACTAACACACGATAGGAAGCTTCAATAATATCCTGTTCCATTCCACAACACAGCAATCGATTCTTGTTTCTCATTGGTTGTTTTGATAATAGAATTATGTATTTAGGATCTGATTATCTGTTGAAAACTGGTCAGAATATATTTCTTCTAGCATCTTCTCAAGGTACTGAATTAAGTGTCTTCTTTTAAATCTAAAAATAAAGAGACAAGTCATTAGCCAAAAGATATATATAAAGCAATGATGCAGGAGGCACTATAGTAAATGGAAAGAGGAGCTTCCGATTTACATGGGAATAGAAAATGTATCTTCAGGGTAAGAGACAATTTGGCAAATATAAAGTGTGTTGACTCAGGGTCAACAACCACCTCAACCTCTGGTCTGAACAGAAATCTCCTTGAGCTTGAAAAAATGTGACTCAAATATTATCAACCTAAATAATTGTGGCAACAACATTAACTCTGAGTGAGGACAAGGGCTTGAGAAAAGCAAGTCAAGGCCTGTACCCACCCCTCACCCTAGGACTGCATAGGGCCCGGCTATTAAAAATTGGAGATATCCTCTTTACACTCACCTTGCTGCTTCCTTGATGGCAAATTCAACCATTTCTTTCCTTGCTTTTAGAGGACTTTGCACTCCTTCAAGCAATTTGAAGATTCCTTCATATTCTGAAGATATTTTTAAAAATAAAACTTATTATGTCTCAAATATGAAGAGGAAATAAACTCGATTTTAATGTATCCACTACCTCAGTAATCACTCAAGGGCTAGAATGTTATATAGTGCATGTGTTTTAAATGTTTAAATCAAGAAACCTGAACATATCTACCAATGTAACTCTTGTACATAATCAAGTAAGAAAAAAAGGGGGAAGGTGTATATTGTGACGTTTTAGTCAAAGAGGAATCATCTTAAATTATGTGGAAAACCTATTTCTGTTGACAGATGAGCCTCAAGAGGTAAATAGGTTGAATCTATCCTAAACCATAGAATGAGAAAGACTTTCCATGGTTTAATTGATAAAAATTGCTATACTACTTACTTCGTCCAAACTGTCGAATTTCCTTCCTTAATTGCTGTTTTATATCAACACTGGTTTCATTGGATCTTAATGGTATCTTTGTCGACATCATTTCCAACGCAGACATTGCTGTGACTTTTGGATCAACTGCAGAGAGATAGATGGCAATGATTCCTTCTCTAAGTGCATTACTACCAGGTTTGTAAATCAGCCCACCCTTGCTGAGAATAATTAAGTTATCAGACAGAGAATCTAATTGGTTTTGTGGAATACTATCTCCCATCATATTCATAAGCTCCAGTGGAACAGATTTTGATAAGAAGCCATCCGGTGGGGTTTAACCATTTTCTCCCACCTTCTCATAAATATTGTGAATGTTGGGAGCCTCTGGAAACCAATTTAGAGGTTGAGCTGCAATTAGGGTTGTTACATCAACCCCACAGGAACATCCATGTTCTCCTCAGTGTCAATTATTTTTTTTTTATTTCATAGTAGGAGGATATGTCAGAGAGAAATCTCAGGCCTGACAAACTCTAACAGAGAAGTCAAATAGTAAGTGCAAAACAAATAAAATAATTACAATTTGAATGTATGTTAGGAAAGAAGTAAGCAGGGATTAACAGGGATAGGAGGAGCCTCAATGGACAGGGTGGTCAGGCAGGGTTTTTTGAAGAGGTGTCCTTGGGGCAGATACTGGAGGAGGAGAAAGAGCTAGCCCTGTGCACATGCAGAGGAAGAGTTCCAGGCTGCATTAAGGACAAGCATGGAAACCTAAAAGGGTCTCAGCCGGAACCATAGAATAAAGGATAGAGGCAGAGAGAATGAGGAGGAGAAGTCATAGGACATGTGTTAGGAGAGGATGGCAGGGCCAGGTCGTGCAGAGCTTGAGGCTAGAGTTGGGAGTTCAGATTCTGTTGTGAGTATATAGGAAAGTTGATAATGGGTTTTCAGGATGGACTTGGCACGACCTGATTTCCATGTTGACATGATCCCTCTGGCTGCAGGATAGAAAATGGGTTAGAGAGGGACAATTCTGAAAGCAGAGATATGAGCTAAAAAGATATTGTAGTAGCTTGGTGAGCAATTCAGCAGTATGGATTAGAGGGATAGAGTAATGGTAGAATTCAGGAATGATTGTGGTATTTAGAGGAGAGGGGGAAAAACAGAAAAAAAATAATGAAATGTCACCAATAAGGAGAAGTAAACCAGTAGACTGTGGAGTATGAGAATCCAAGAAAGTTTTCATGAAGGAGAGAATGAACAACTGTGTCAAATGTGGCTGAGAAATTAATGGCAGTGTCAGCCAAAACTGATCACCTTGATGAGAATAGCTCCAATGGACTAGAGGAGGCAGAAGCCAGACTGTACTGGGTAAGATCAAGAGGCGAGGACAGATATTCTTACCATCCTCCACTGACATGGCTGAGGCCCCAACGTGGAATTCTTCCTCTTTCATTGACAGCATAGCCATGCTCTCGCTTCTCTTAGATGAAGGGGGACTCTTTTGTTCTCTATGACATTTCATTTTGTTTTTAGGCTCTACAGCAAACTCTTCTCCATTAGTCATCATTTCTTGAGAAACATCAATAAACAAATTCCATTAATGACAAAAATGCAACCATTATAAAATTGCATTCTACTTGTGTATACATAATATGCATTTTCATCATTAATATGAGTTTTAATCATGAGCCAAGGTTTACCATGACCCAACAAACACCATTCTCAAAAAAAATCAACCTAATTTTAATCAAGTAGAAGTGAAAAAAGAAGGAAGATAGCATATAAGTGTAGTCCAAAGCCAAACATAGTACATGATTATTCAGAATGCTTGCAGAATTGGTGAATCTCATCAGCTAAAAATTAATAAACACATGATTACTTTTTTGAGGGAATATAAACCATTCCATGTCAATCCTTATTAAGAGAAATGATTCCTTTTCTTAGGCTTATTTAAATTACACTCATCATTAACAAATACTGACTAGCACTTTACAGAATGCTACTTGTAGATAGTGAAGGTCAGAGTATTTAGACATCTTTAATCTGCCTGCTTCCAATCCCACAGAGGTTCACTTATGTCAATCCAGGAGCCATGCAATAGACGCTCTTCAGTGTTGGTGGTAGATAATGATGTATTGGTATGAAAACCTAGCTTAAAATTCTTATCATCCAAGAATAACCCAAGAATTTGCCCTGCCAATATGTGAATAAAATGATATTAAACACCTTTTTCTGAATAATTTGCATTTCCCACTAAAGAGGAGTGCAAAGGTGGAAAATTATGTTTATGGAGCATTTAATACCAGCCAGGTCTTCTAAATGCTTTACATGTACTAACACTTAATCTTCCACAAAGCCATAATTCTAGAAAAACTTAAGGACAAGTTTGGGAAGAAAAGATCTGGGAATAAGAGGAATCAGTGTTTGCACACATTCTCATAATCAGTGGAATGCTTTGGCAGTAGGAGTGTCTTCTGCCAAGTCAAAAGCAGTCAGCCTTAAATATAACCTGCTAATCATACCTTCTTTAATTGGAAGAGTCAGGTTTTATGAAAGCATGGAGATGAGTAAAGGAGGTGGTCAACATTAACATTAGCAAGAAAGAAAACTTGAAGATAACTGAAATCTGTAGGATGAGGTCTCATGTGCTATATTCAACAATGGTTGAAAGGAACCTATGTAACCTAAATGCCCATCAAAAGACAGTTGGATATAAAAGGTATGGTTCATGTATACAATGGACTATTACTCAGCCATTAAAAAAATGAAATCCACTGAGGGACACTTTATAATGAAAAAGGGAATCATGCACTAAGAAGATGTAACACTTATTAATATCTATGCTCCAATCAGGGAGTCCTGAAATATGTAAAGCAATTACTAACAGAACTAAAGAGAGAAACAGACCAAAATACTATCGCAGTTGGGGACTGAAATACCACGCTGTCGGATATAAACAGATCATCCAAACAGAAAATCAATAAGGAAATAACATCCTTAAATAACACATTAGACCAACTGGACATCATTGACATTTACAGAGCCTTCCATCCAAAGCAGCTGCTTATACATTCTTCTCTAGTGCACATGGAACATTCTCAAGAATTGACCACATACTGGGACACAGAGATAGACTCAACAAATATAAGAGGGTTGAAATCATACCAACCATATTCTCTGATCATAATGCTTTGAAACTAGAGGTCAACTGCAAAAAGAAATCAGGAAGAACCACAAATACATGGAGATTAAACAACGTGCTACTGAAGAATAACTGGGTCAGGGAAGAAATAAAAAGAGAGATCAAGAGATACATAGAAATAAATGATAATGACAGTGCAACATATCAAAACTCTTGGAACATGGCAAAAGTGGTCATAAGAGGAAAGTTTATATCATTGCAGACCTATCTCCAAAAACAAAAATGAGCCCAAATAAACAACCAAACGCTTCATCTTAAAAAACCAGAAAAGGAAGAACAAATGAAGCCTAAAGTCAGCAGAAGAGAAGAAATAATCAAAATTAGAGCAGCAATAAATGTAATTGAAAACAAACAAACACACAAAAAATAGAAAATATAAATGCAACAAAGAGCTGGTTCTTTGAGGAGGTTAATAAAATTGACAAACCCCTGGCTAGACTCACTAAAGAAAAAAGACAAAGGACACAAATGAAGAAAATTGTGGATGAAAAAGGGGGAAATTACGAGTGATATCGCAGAAATACAAAGGACCATACAAGAATACTATGAAAAAGTACGTAACACCAAATTTAATAACCTAGAAGAAGTGGACCAGTACTTAGAAAAATACAACCTTCCTAGACTGAATCAAGAAGAACTGGAAAATCTAAATAGACCAATCAGCAGTATGGAAATTGAAACAATCATCCAAAACCTACCAAAAAGTAAAAGTCCAGGACCAGATGGCTTCACCAGTGAATTCTACTGAACATCCAAAGAAGATTTAATACCTATCCTCCTCAAACTCTTCCAAAAAGTCGAACAGGAGGCAATACTCCCCAACTCATTTTATGAGGCCAATATTACTCTGATACCAAAACCTGGTAAAGAAAGCACACACAAAAAGAAAACTACAGACCAATCTCTCTCATGAACACACACGCAAAAATCCTAAATAAGATACTAGTGAACCGAATACAGCAACATATTAAAAAGATTACACACCACCATCGAGTGGGCTTCAACCCAGGGGCACAAGGATGGTTCGACATAAGCAAATTGATTAATGGGATACACCACATAAACAAATTAAAAAATAAGAATCATGTGGTCATATCAATAGATGCAGAAAAAGCCTTCAACAAGATACAGCATCCATTTATGATCAAAACACTTCACAAAATCGGTATAGAAGGAAAGCACCTTAACGTAATAAAGGCCATACGTGACAAGCCCTCAGCCAACATTATACTTAATGGTGAAAAACTAAAAACCCTCCCTCTAAGATCAGGAATAAGGCAAGGCTGTCCACTATCGCCACTGGTATTCAATATAACATCGGAGGTCCTAGCGAGTGCAATCAGGCAAGAGAAAGATATAAAAGGCATCCAAATAGGAAAAGAAGTCAAACTGTCACTATTTGCGGATGACATGATTCTCTATATAGAAAACCCTAAAGACTCCACAAGAACACTACTAGAAACAATAAGCAAATACAGTAAAGTTTCTGGATACAAAATCAACGTTCAAAAATCCATAGCATTCCTATATTCTAATAATGAAGTGTCAGAAAAAGAAGTAGAGAAAGAATTCATTTTGCAATTGTAACAAAAAGAACAAAATACCTAGGAATAAATCTAATGAAACATATGAAGGACCTATATAATGAAAACTACAAGACCCCATTAAAAGAAATCGAAGAAGGTACAAAGAAATGGAAAGATATTCCGTGTTCTTGGATTGGAAGAATCAACATAGTTAAAACGACCATATTACCTAAAGCGTTATACAGATTTAATGCAATCCCCATCGATATCTCATCGGCATTTTTTTAAAAAAAATGGAACAAAAAAACATCAGATTTGTATGGAAGACCCCGAATTGCCAAAGCTGTTCTGAGAAAGAACGAGGCTGGACGCGTCACTCTGCCTGACTTCAAATTATACTACAAAACGACAGTAATAAAAACAGCATGGTATTGGCAGCAAAACAGACACACAGACCAGTGGAGCAGAATCAAGAGTCCAGAAGTAAACCTATATTTATATGGGCAAATAATTTTTGACAAAAAGCCAAAAACATACAGTGGAGAAAGGAAAGCCTCTTCAATAAATGGTGCTGGGAAAACTGGAAAGCCACCTACTAAAGAGTGAAACTAGACTGTTGTCTGTCTCCACACACCAAAACGAACTCAAAATGGATTAAGAACCTGAATATAAGACCTGAGACAATAAAAAGCATAGAAGAAAACATAGGAATTAAACTCAAGGACCTTGGACTTAAAGAGGATTTTAGGAATTTGACCTCAAAGGCAAGGGAAGTAAAAGCTAAAATAAATGAATGAGACTATGTCGAACTAAAAAGCTTCTGCTCAGCAAAAGAAGTCGTCAACAAGGTAAAGAGAGAACCATCCGAATGGGAAAATATATTTGCAAGCAACACCTCCGATAAGGGTCTACTATCCAAAATATAAAAAAACTCATACGACTCAATAACAACAAAAACCGAAATGATCCAATCAAAAAATGGGCAGGGGACCTGAACAGACACTTCTCCCTAGAAGACACACACATGGCCAACAAATATTTGAAAAGATGCTCAACATCGCTAGCTATTAGGGAAATGCAAATCAAAACCACAATGAGATACCGTCTCACACCTGTTAGAATGGCTATAATCAACAGGACAAGTAATAACAAATGTTGGAGAGGATGTGGAGGAAAAGGAACCCTCATACACTGCCGGTGGGACTGCAAATTGGTACAGCCACTATGGGAAACAGTATGGATGTTCCTCAAAAAACTAAGAATTGATCTACCATATGATCCAGCAATCCCTCTACTGAGTATTTACCTCAAAGACTTGAAAACCCATATCCGAAATGATATTTGTACACTGATGTTTATAGCAGCATTATTTACAGTGGCCAGGACATGGAAGCAACCAAAGTGTCCTACGATAGATGATTGGATAAAGAAGCTGTGGTACATATATACAGTGGAATATTACTCAGCCATAAGAAGAGATGAAAAACTGCCATTTGCGACAACATGGATAGACCTCAAGATAATCATGCTAAGAGAAATAAGGCAGACTGAAAAAGTTGAAAACCACATGATATCACTTATATGTAGGATATAAACCTAAAAGCAAAAAATGAACAGGACAAACAAACAGAGACTTGTGGACATAGACTAGTGGTTATCAGAGGGTAGGAGGTGGTGGAGGAAGGGGTAGGTAGATAGGTAAATTGGGTCAAATTAGGGGGGTGGGGGGAGGGTGAAGTGAGTAAAGGGGATCAAATATATGGTAGCTGAAGGAAACTGGACTTTGAGTGGTAAACACACAATAGAATATACAGATGTCAAATTATAATATACACCTGAAAATTATATAATTATATTAACCAATGTTACCTCAATAAACTTAATTTAAAAAAAAAAAGGAAGACAAAACAGGAATAATAAATACATCTTTTCTAAATCCTCAAAAAAAGTGAAACCCTACCATTTGCAACAATATGGATGAACTAGAGGTTATTATGCTGAATGAAATAAGTCACACAGAGAAAGATAAATACCATACTATTCAGTTATATGCAGAATCTAAGGAACAAAAAGAACAAACTAATCAAAAACAGACTCACAAATATAGAGGAAAATCTTGGTGACAGTCAAAGGGGAGGGGAGTTGGGGGGCTGGTAAAATGGGGTGAAAGGTTAAAGAAGTACAAATTAATAGTTGATAGACAGTCACAGGGATGGGGAGCATGACATAGGGAATGCGTTATTAATGTAATTACTAAATGGAGAAGCAGAAGAGAAAGAGCGATTAGAGGGATTATTTTATAAATTATATAATTGTCTAACCAATGTACTGTATACTTGAAACTAATAATAAAATAAAAATAAAAGAACCTAGGAAAACAGGAATGAAAAGTGAAAAGACATTTCAGTCAACCTAGTACTACATTTCTCAACCCTCAATTGATATTTTGTTTATTAATCTCTTGTGAGGTTTCTGAGTGTGAATCCATCCTTCTGAGAATTAGGAAACTAGTCAAATGGCATTTTGAACCCAAAATATTGACGATCAGGGCTTGGATAAAAGTTACCATTTTTAGATTGAGCAGCACAGGGTGCTTAACCATACTCAAACATGACTCCAGCACCAACAGAGGAACCCATCACTCCTTTGGTTTCTTAATGCTCCCCCCTGGGACCTCACATTGGATCTGCCTATGTGAATGCAAAAGAGAAGTCTTCTCCCACAGAGAGCTAGCTGCACTCCAGTCTCTGAATTAATAAAAAGTGGAGTTTCAACACCACAGGGAAATTTTGGTTCACAGAATTTCTTCATACTATGATAAACATATTTAAAAAAATGTCTCCAGGCTTTCATGATACTAAATGTGGTTTAGTATCATGGTACTAAACCATGATAAAAATGGTTGTTGCTGAGTAGTAGAATGACTGGTGATTTTAAATGTATCTTATTTTTCCTTTTAACTTTCCACAATGAACAGTTTTGCACAGGGTGCTTTCAATTGCAGGAGCAGAAAACGCCACTCATTTTGGCTAAATGATACAAGAAGTCAACATCCAACTGAAAACTAATTTTAGGTGAGGCTTAATGCACTGGAAAAATAATATCACCAAGAGTCTAATCTCATTCCATTATTCTCTTCTGCTTTCTTTGATGCCATTTTCATTCCAGTTCTGGCTCCTCCTCATGATTTATGATGGCTATCAAAGCTCCTGAGAAGGAAAAAGTAGTTATGTCTTTGTCCTAGCATTCCCAGAGGTCTTAAGATTTACTGTGATTGTACTCTTTAGTTCACATTCTCATACTTGAACCAATTATTGTGGTAAAACGAGCATTAGAATGCACTGATTTGTTTAGGCCAGGTCAAAAATAGTAAATTTATAGATTGAAAAATACAATTAATGTTTGATTTATGGCCATAAATCGAAACCTGTATCCAACAATCAGAATAAAAATTCCTCTCAAGCATACATGGTCACATTCTGAAAAAAATGTAATGTTAATTTCATGTCAGCAATGTTCTCTAAGCAGTTCAAGTGGAACATAGAGAGAGAGGTATAGCTTTGCATGCTTATATTAGGCAAGAAAAAAGTCTGAAAATTAATGATCTGTGTCAGCTTAAGAAGAAGAGTACAACAAATACAAAGAAAGTAGAAAGAAGGAGCTTTATTTTAAAGTAAAACTAATAATGGAAAAAGAAGACGACAATACAGATGGTCAACAAAAGCAGAAGTAGGTCATATGAAAACACTAAAAACAACACAGACAAACCTCAGGTGCGATTGCTCAAGATAAAATTTACCCCCCCACACACACACACACAAAACCATCAAGAATAAAAAGGAGGCATAACCACAGATCCAAAAGAGGTTTAAAAAAATGGAGGGACTATTATGAAAGACTTTATCTTAGATAAGAAAATTGAAATGAAATAGACACGCTTATAGAAAAATAAAGCTTACCAAAATTTATCACAGAAGAAACAGAAAATTTGTGTATTTCTGTATCTGGTAAAACAATTAACAAAAAATTAGTAACCATCCTATCCAGAAGGCTTCCCTGGTGGATCCACCAAACATTTAAGGAGAAATAACGCAAACTCTTTTTGAAAATAGAAAACAGAGGATTAGTTCCCAATTCATTTTGTAAGGCCAATATAAATCTGATATAATCTAAACCAACATCTAACAAGAAGAGAAGATAGGAAAACTATAAGCCAAGATCTCTCGCCTGAAAATAACCACAAAAATCCTGAACAGAGATAGATTAATATACATATATAATATATATTACATACATATAATATATATATATGTATGTAATGTATATTATATATATTTTATATATATATATAAATATATATTTTATATATATGTATGTAATATATTATATATATTTATATATATATTTATAAATATATATTTAAATATATATAAATATATATATTTATAAATATATATTTTATTATATATATAATAAAATATATATGTATGTAATATATTATATATATTTATATATATATTTATAAATTTATAAATTTATAAATATATATATAATGGATTTATAAATATATATATAAATATATATATAAATATATATAATATATTACATACATATATATTTTATTATATATATAATAAAATATATATGTATATAATATATTTTATTATATACATATATATTTTTTATTATATTTTATTATATTTTATATATATATATGAAATATATGTAAGAGAAGATAGGAAAACTATAAGCCAAGATCTTTCTCCTGAAAATAAACACAAAAATCCTGAACAGAGATAGTATACTTCAAGAAGGCGAGATTTGTTTAAATGCAAAAATCAGTCGATGTTAACCACATTTGAAAAAAACAAGAAAAAATTTATAATAATTTTTACAGATGGGTCTAAGTTCAACATCTACTCATGATTAAAAGTTATCAGCCACTTAGTATAGAAGACAGTTTTCGTAACCTAATAGAGAGTGTCTACCCAAAAAATTCCTATAGCAAACATCATAATTAATAATGATAATATCAAACATTTTCTCCCCATGTTTGTAAACAAGACAAGGATGGCCACTATGTATCAACAATGTATGGAGGTATAGAGGTTCTATCAGGAAAATAAAATAGGTATAAAGTTTGAAAAGGAAAAAGTAAAATTGTCATTATTCATAGATGACATTTTTCTGTACATAGAATATACAAAAGGATATAAAATGATTAATAAATGAATGTAGCAAAGTTACTTGGTATGGGGGCAATAATAAAATAAATCAATTGCATTTCTTTATAATAACAAAAATAATTAGAAAAAAGATATTTTCAATGAAATTGAAAATCGTATCAAAAATATGGAATACTGAGGAATAAATCTAATGAAAGATGTGCTAGAGCACTACATGTAAAACTATAAACCAGCACTGAGAGAAATTAAAAGCCTCAGTAACTGGAGAGAAATACTTTTTGCATAGATTGGAAATCTTGTTATTAAGTCATTACTGTCATTTCTCCTCAGAATGATTATAGCAATCATATTTAAATTCCACCATTTTAATTCTGGGTAAAATTTCAAGCTGATAATAAAAAAGTATTTGGATATCAAAAGGCTTAGAATAGCCAAGACAAATTCTAAGGGGGGAAAAAAAATGTTGGTTGACACACACAATCAAATATGAGATTTACTGTGAAAAATATGTGGTATTGGAGCAAAGGTAGACAAATACACAAATAGAAGAGAACAGAAAGCCTAGAAACCAATCTGGAAATGTACAATTGCTAGATTTATGCCAACAGGGCCTACAAATCATTGTGGAAATGATAGTCCTTTTAATTAGTCAACTGGATAACTAGGGGGTAGGGGAGAATAAACCTTAACTCTTACCTCAACCCATTCTATAAAAAATTTATTTGAGATAAATAGGAGATCTAGAAGAAAACTTAAGATATTATCTTCATGGCTTTAGGGTAGGCGAAGATTCTTAAAAGAGAAAAAGCACTAACCATAAAGAGTAAATTTAGACTTAATTAAATTAAGTTTTTTCATTCATCAAAAAACACTACTGCATTAAGCAAAACAGATCTATAGAAGATACTCAAAATTATATATTTAGATATAAGCATCAAAATGAATAGAATCCAGAATATGTGTAAAACCACAAAACAATTTTTAAAATAAAATATATCAATAAAATATGAGTAAAAGATCTGAAAAATCATTTCATAAAAGATATGTGAATGGTAAATCAACTGCATTAATCAGCAGAAAATGCAAGTTTAGACATATAAGAGATGACTGCACACTTACCAGAGTGGCTGAAATTACAGACTGACTACATAGCAAGTGTTCGTGGATATGTGGTACAACTAGAACTCTCATACATTTCTGGACTCAGATTCCCAGATAAATGCCCAAGGCCATAGTTGAAAGGTTAGGAAGAACTCCCTCAAGGCTGAGACATAGAAATCAAGGAAAATACTCCACTCTAGGGCTGAGACGGAGCATCTGGGGAGAATCCACCCCCTAAGGCAGAGACAGAGCCCCAAAGAAGAGTTCCCAGCCATAGTAGAGATAGAGGACCCAAGGAAGAGTAGCCACCCTTACATAAGTGAAATCAAGTGCCCAAAGAAACATCCTCACTAGGGCTGTGAAAGAGCCTCCAAGACAGAATCCTCATCCTGTGCAGAGATTGACCTTCCAAGAAAGAGCCTCAGCCACCCCAGATCTCAGAGGAAACACTGAAAAAGAGTCCAAACTCTCAGGGCTGAGAAAGAACCCAAGGTAAAGTTCTACCTTAGTCTTAGAGAATCCAAGGAAGAGCAGCACCCCCACAGGACTGTGACAGAACACCAAACGATAAGTCTCCTCAGGACTGGGATAGCTCACCCACTAAAAGTCCCTACTAGGGATAAGCAGAACACAAGGAAAACCTACCCCCATCATAGCTGAGACAGAGTGCCCAGGGAAAAGTGTCCCCTAGTGCTAAGCTACGCATCAAGGAGAGTCTCTCACAGGCAGAGACGGAGCCTTCAAGGAGGAGAAACCAAAGGGCTGAGGTAATAAACCCAGGGAAGAGCGACAACCTCAAGGCAGAAATAGAACACCCAAAGAAAAGTTCCCTTCACAGGGCATGGATAGGGAGCCAAGAAACACTCTCATCGCTGATGCTGAGACAAGAAGACTCCCCTCACCAGCGTGGGAGACAAATTCCTCACAGAACTAAAATAGAGCAACAAGGACATCCCTCTCCCCAACATGGCTGAGATAGAGTACCATATGAAGTGTTTCCACAGAGCTAAGGTAGATCATCCAGAAATAGAACCATACCTCAGACTGAGAACACACAAGGGAGAAACATCCTCTGGGACAGAAATATAGCACCCAGGGCAAAAAATCCACACTTCAAGTATTAAAATCCTAAACTTGTTGGAAGAGCCTGGAAGCAACTCAGAAAACGGCAGTAAAGTCGTGATGTTTCACAGGTTCCTCTCTAGTTATGTACCCTTTTGGAGTTGCTGGAAGTACTCCCCCTAGGGCGTCTGTGAATCATACGCATAAGGAAGTGTCTCTTCAGAAGCAATCTGATGTATCATTGCCTAAGAGGGGTTCCAGAGAAGCCGATGGCCATGGTGTGCTACTGACCATACTGACCTGCACCAGCCGGATCCTGGAGAAGCCATGAGAGCCGCAGAGCCTGGTACTGCAGACGGCAGCAAACCAGAACCAGGAAGCGAACTTTCCTAATGTCTCTGGCGCCCTCTGCAGGCTATCTTTTATGTCAACTTCCACAATTAAAAAATAAAGGAACCATAACCATTTTCACAGAAAGGCTAGAAGAGAGATTTTAGAGCTGAGAGGGTATAAATCAAATTTGGCACACTATGTTTACAGGAAAGGAGGAAGATTATATGATCATAATAATTAATACAGAAAAGTCGTGTGATAAAATGCAACAAATGTTCATGATGAAAAATTAAAAACATTTGTTAGGAATTAAAAGCATTTCTTACCGAAAATCTGCAAGACACACATTATTCCTAGTAGTGAAAAATTGAAACCATTCCTCAAAAAATCAAAACAATGTAAGATTCTCACTTTCATCACTTTTGTTTAGCACTGCACTGCAGGAATTCCTGCCTTGCACCTTAAGATAGTAAATAGGCTGTTCACACAGAGCAGGCTCTGGGACTGTTGAATTATGGACAAGCCCTGAGAATGGTGCTTTTCAGGGAGTTGCCAGGCATGTTAAATAGTAACAATTTTCTCAGCATGCAGCTTTTGGGAAAGCTCCAAACTTATTTCATTCACCCGCTTCAGTGGCTGATAGGTTGCTGCTTTTCAGAGCACCCATAGTTGTGAGTCTTGATTTTCAAGGCTACCATGGAGCAGAAGAGAGAAGGGTGAGAAGAGAGCAATTTAAAACACCACAAAGCTTCCTGTTATTATTGTGGCTTAGCCATTTTTCTGAATAAACACTGTTCAGATTTTTTGCAACACTTTGGTTAATTCCAGAGTTCTGAAAATGTTTATTTTGACATTTGTCAGTGTTCTTGTATTATTTACAGTCTCTTTTTCTTCTGGAAAAAAAAAACTAATATGCGGTGCCTATATATTGTACACAACCATCTATGACCAGAACTTGGTTCTTCAGTCAACTGGTTATAGTGAACTCAGCATAAGATATGGTTGTAGAATCAGAGAGTATATTAGTTTTTATTGTTGCATATAAATTAACTCAAACTTAATGGCTTAAAACACCACATCTATGTTATTTATTGTCTCACAATTTTGCAGCTCTGGACATGCTTGACTGAGTTTCCTGCTTCAAGTCTTAAAAGGCTGAAATCAAGGTTTTGGTCAAGCTACATTCTTACCTGGAAGATCTTGGGTGGAATTTGCTTTAAAATTCATTCAAAATGTTGGCAGAATTCAGTTCCTTGCCATGTGGGACTAAAGTCCTTGATTTTTTGTTGGCTGTTGGATGGAGGTCACTGTCAACTCATAGAGGCTGCTATTAGGTCCTTTTATTATAGCCCTTTTCATCTTCAGGCTAGCAACAGCACATCAGTTCTTATGTTTCACATTCCCTTGTCCTCTTGTGTTACCAACTAGAGAGATGCTCTGCTTTTGAAGGGCTTATGAAAGTAGGTTAAGCCCACCCAAATAATCCCACTGTATTAGAGTCAACTGATTAGTAGCCGTAATTACATCTGTAAAATCATTTTTGTTGTGTTATGTAATATAATCAAGTGATGAAGAAGATCATAGGAGGACCACCATCTTAAAATACGGCCAAGGATAGATGAAGAAGGTTATGTAGCAAAAGTAGAATCCATGGACATTTTGGCCACATCTTTGCAGAACTTACTTTTGGTTTCAGCACCTTCTTTGGTCCAATCTCGTACATACATTCTATCTGATAATGAGGTGCTTCTATGCATACTTGGTAGATCAGACAATTCCCTAGTCATACTGGGAAGTTCGGGTGGCAAGGGAACTTGGTGTCCCATGGTCAAGCACTCAGTGTCTACTAAGGCCCAACAGCAAGTCGAATGTTTCTTCAAAGGACCAGAATGGCATTTGCTTCTCTAGGACATTAGTGCCTGTGGAAAGCTTGGGTCCAGTGATTATTGGGAAACTAATCATTTATTTCTCTTTCCGCAATGCACCAGCATTCTAAAAAATGGGTGCAAATCCCCTTGGGTATGGCTAGGAGAAAAATAGGCAGTATAAATTTTTGCTCTGCCACATTTTTTCCTCAAGAGGCTTCTCCTTCATTCATGAGGTTTTGGGTCTGTAAACTTGGTCAAGCCTGGGATTTGATTGAGTCAAAACCCCTCAATCATAATGGGAGTAAGGAGGAATATGTTTGGAGTGCAGTAGATTGTATAAGCACCTCTTAATATTCCTACGTCCAGTGATTAAAGTCAATGGAAACTGCAAAAACTTAATTCATTCAGGACTGCTAAAGGTAGTGAACAACAGGAATGAAACTTTGGGTCACCCCATCAGGAAAATTATCATCTCCAGGGAAGATGATTGCTGAGGACAAAATGAATATGAAATGAGTAATGGAAGAAATGACCACATGACCATTTGCAGAAATAAGGACTGTAATAATTATGAGTATTACCTTCTTATTTTGATGTGAATATGTTTACATACACGTTGACCAAATATCTTTGATTTTACCATCTCTCATACACTTACCTGGTAACTAATATATGTTAATTAAAGTTAACTTTATCTCTCCATACTTAAGATACAGGGTATTAACAGGAAGTGAATCAGAGTGCAGCCAAATAAATAAGACTTAAGGACTTTATAGCTTCTTTTGGAAAAGTTACATTAATCAGTTGTAAGCAGGGAAACTTGTATCATGTTAGACAGAAGTACGACTGTTATATTCTCTACTTAGAGACTAAGTATTTTTTTAATTTTTATTAAGTTTATTGGGGTAACATTGGTTAATACAACTATATAATTTTCAGATGTACATTATAATTTGACATCTGTATATTCTATTGTGTGTTTACCACCCAAAGTCCAGTTTCTTTCAGCTACCATATATTTCATCTCCTTTACCCACTTCACTCTACCCATATCCCCCTATATTTGACCCCTTTACCTCATCTGAAATTTGATTGAGTCGAATTGAGTCAAATTGACTCAATCAAATCCACCCTCGCCCCCACCCTCTGGTAACCACTAGTCTATGTCCACGAGTCTCTGTTTGTTTGTCCTGTTCATTTTTTGCTTTTAGGTTTATATCCTACATATAAGTGATATCATGTGGTTTTCAACTTTTTCAGTCTGCCTTATTTCTCTTAGCATGATTATCTTGAGGTCTATCCATGTTGTCGCAAATGGCAGTTTTTCATCTCTTCTTATGGCTGAGTAATATTCCACTGTATATATGTACCACAGCTTCTTTATCCAATCATCTATCGTAGGACACTTTGGTTGCTTCCATGTCCTGGCCACTGTAAATAATGCTGCTATAAACATCAGTGTACAAATATCATTTCGGATATGGGTTTTCAAGTCTTTGAGGTAAATACTCAGTAGAGGGATTGCTGGATCATATGGTAGATCAATTCTTAGTTTTTTGAGGAACATCCATACTGTTTCCCATAGTGGCTGTACCAATTTGCAGTCCCACCGGCAGTGTATGAGGGTTCCTTTTCCTCCACATCCTCTCCAACATTTGTTATTACTTGTCCTGTTGATTATAGCCATTCTAACAGGTGTGAGACGGTATCTCATTGTGGTTTTGATTTGCATTTCCCTAATAGCTAGCGATGTTGAGCATCTTTTCAAATATTTGTTGGCCATGTGTGTGTCTTCTAGGGAGAAGTGTCTGTTCAGGTCCCCTGCCCATTTTTTGATTGGATCATTTCGGTTTTTGTTGTTATTGAGTCGTATGAGTTTTTTTATATTTTGGATAGTAGACCCTTATCGGAGGTGTTGCTTGCAAATATATTTTCCCATTCGGATGGTTCTCTCTTTACCTTGTTGACGACTTCTTTTGCTGAGCAGAAGCTTTTTAGTTCGACATAGTCTCATTCATTTATTTTAGCTTTTACTTCCCTTGCCTTTGAGGTCAAATTCCTAAAATCCTCTTTAAGTCCAAGGTCCTTGAGTTTAATTCCTATGTTTTCTTCTATGCTTTTTATTGTCTCAGGTCTTATATTCAGGTTCTTAATCCATTTTGAGTTCGTTTTGGTGTGTGGAGACAGACAACAGTCTAGTTTCACTCTTTAGTAGGTGGCTTTCCAGTTTTCCCAGCACCATTTATTGAAGAGGCTTTCCTTTCTCCACTGTATGTTTTTGGCTTTTTGTCAAAAATTATTTGCCCATATAAATATAGGTTTACTTCTGGACTCTTGATTCTGCTCCACTGGTCTGTGTGTCTGTTTTGCTGCCAATACCATGCTGTTTTTATTACTGTCGTTTTGTAGTATAATTTGAAGTCAGGCAGAGTGACGCGTCCAGCCTCGTTCTTTCTCAGAACAGCTTTGGCAATTCGGGGTCTTCCATACAAATCTGATGTTTTTTTGTTCCATTTTTTTTAAAAAAATGCCGATGAGATATCGATGGGGATTGCATTAAATCTGTATAACGCTTTAGGTAATATGGTCGTTTTAACTATGTTGATTCTTCCAATCCAAGAACACGGAATATCTTTCCATTTCTTTGTACCTTCTTCGATTTCTTTTAATGGGGTCTTGTAGTTTTCATTATATAGGTCCTTCATATGTTTCATTAGATTTATTCCTAGGTATTTTGTTCTTTTTGTTACAATTGCAAAATGAATTCTTTCTCTACTTCTTTTTCTGACACTTCATTATTAGAATATAGGAATGCTATGGATTTTTGAACGTTGATTTTGTATCCAGAAACTTTACTGTATTTGCTTATTGTTTCTAGTAGTGTTCTTGTGGAGTCTTTAGGGTTTTCTATATAGAGAATCATGTCATCCGCAAATAGTGACAGTTTGACTTCTTTTCCTATTTGGATGCCTTTTATATCTTTCTCTTGCCTGATTGCACTCGCTAGGACCTCCGATGTTATATTGAATACCAGTGGCGATAGTGGACAGCCTTGCCTTATTCCTGATCTTAGAGGGAGGGTTTTTAGTTTTTCACCATTAAGTATAATGTTGGCTGAGGGCTTGTCACGTATGGCCTTTATTACGTTAAGGTGCTTTCCTTCTATACCGATTTTGTGAAGTGTTTTGATCATAAATGGATGCTGTATCTTGTTGAAGGCTTTTTCTGCATCTATTGATATGACCACATGATTCTTATTTTTTAATTTGTTTATGTGGTGTATCCCATTAATCAATTTGCTTATGTCGAACCATCCTTGTGCCCCTGGGTTGAAGCCCACTCGATGGTGGTGTGTAATCTTTTTAATATGTTGCTGTATTCGGTTCACTAGTATCTTATTTAGGATTTTTGCGTGTGTGTTCATGAGAGAGATTGGTCTGTAGTTTTCTTTTTGTGTGTGCTTTCTTTACCAGGTTTTGGTATCAGAGTAATATTGGCCTCATAAAATGAGTTGGGGAGTATTGCCTCCTGTTCGACTTTTTGGAAGAGTTTGAGGAGGATAGGTATTAAATCTTCTTTGGATGTTCAGTAGAATTCACTGGTGAAGCCATCTGGTCCTGGACTTTTACTTTTTGGTAGGTTTTGGATGATTGTTTCAATTTCCATACTGCTGATTGGTCTATTTAGATTTTCCAGTTCTTCTTGATTCAGTCTAGGAAGGTTGTATTTTTCTAAGTACTGGTCCACTTCTTCTAGGTTATTAAATTTGGTGTTACGTACTTTTTCATAGTATTCTTGTATGGTCCTTTGTATTTCTGCGATATCACTCGTAATTTCCCCCTTTTTCATCCACAATTTTCTTCATTTGTGTCCTTTGTCTTTTTTCTTTAGTGAGTCTAGCCAGGGGTTTGTCAATTTTATTAACCTCCTCAAAGAACCAGCTCTTTGTTGCATTTATATTTTCTATTTTTTGTGTGTTTGTTTGTTTTCAATTACATTTATTGCTGCTCTAATTTTGATTATTTCTTCTCTTCTGCTGACTTTAGGCTTCATTTGTTCTTCCTTTTCTGGTTTTTTAAGATGAAGCGTTTGGTTGTTTATTTGGGCTCATTTTTGTTTTTGGAGATAGGTCTGCAATGATATAAACTTTCCTCTTATGACCACTTTTGCCATGTTCCAAGAGTTTTGATATGTTGCACTGTCATTATCATTTATTTCTATGTATCTCTTGATCTCTCTTTTTATTTCTTCCCTGACCCAGTTATTCTTCAGTAGCACGTTGTTTAATCTCCATGTATTTGTGGTTCTTCCTGATTTCTTTTTGCAGTTGACCTCTAGTTTCAAAGCATTATGATCAGAGAATATGGTTGGTATGATTTCAACCCTCTTATATTTGTTGAGTCTATCTCTGTGTCCCAGTATGTGGTCAATTCTTGAGAATGTTCCATGTGCACTAGAGAAGAATGTATAAGCAGCTGCTTTGGATGGAAGGCTCTGTAAATGTCAATGATGTCCAGTTGGTCTAATGTGTTATTTAAGGATGTTATTTCCTTATTGATTTTCTGTTTGGATGATCTGTTTATATCCGACAGCGTGGTATTTCAGTCCCCAACTGCGATAGTATTTTGGTCTGTTTCTCTCTTTAGTTCTGTTAGTAATTGCTTTACATATTTCAGGACTCCCTGATTGGAGCATAGATATTAATAAGTGTTACATCTTCTTAGTGCATGATTCCCTTTATCATTATAAAGTATCCCTCAGTATCTTTCTTTTCCTTTTTTATTTTGAAGTCTATTTGATCTGATATTAGTACCGCTACTCCAGCTGTTCTCTGAGTGCTATTTGCTTGAAGTATCGTTTTCCGCCCTTTCACTTTGAGTCTATATTTGTCTTTGGAGCTGAGACGTGTGTCCTGGAGGCAGCATATGGTTGGGTTTTGTTTTGTTATCCATTCTGCAACTCCGTGCCTTTTCATTGGTGAGTTCAATACATTTACATTTAGGGTGATTATTGAAGTATGAGATCTTGTTATAGCCATTTAATCTTTTGCTTTCTGGTAGGTTGTTATTTCCATTGCTTCCTTGTCTTTGTGTTTCTGTTTTCTTTATTTTGGTTGGCTTTTGTGGGTTTTGCCTCTGGTTCTTCTTGTTTTATGTTATATACTTCAGTTCTGAATCTTTGCTGTGTGGTTACCATTATGAATATGTAAAGGACAGTTATATATATATATATGTACATATATATACATATATATATGTTATATATATATATATACATATATATATTATACATATATGTACATATATATATATATATATATGTATATATATGTACATATATATATATATACATATATATATATATATATATACAGTTGTCCATTTTCTTCTCTGCGTGCCTCATCTCCATTCCCCTTTGCGAATTTGGATCTTTAAACGCCCCACCCACCCACTTTTCAGTCATTGTTATCTCAAGTTGTCCGTATGTATGCTGAACGTTCATTACTATCTTGCTATAGCAATTCTCTTCTTATTGTTTAAGCTTATAATGCCCTGTTCTTAGTAAGGGTTGCACTCCTCCGCTCCCATTTGCCTGATAGTCACTTTACTCCTAATTATGATTTTTTTTTTATGTCATTGTGTTTTAGGTGAACTGACCCCTTTCAGTATTTCCTGTAGTGCAGGCCTCATAGTGGAGAGTTCCCTCAATTTTTGTATGTCTGGAAAAGTCTTAATTTCTCCTTCATATCTAAAGGAGAGCTTAGCTGGATACATTATTCTAGGCTGGTAGTCCCTTTCACTTAATAGTTTAAATATTTGATTCCATTCCTTTCTGGCTTGAAAGGTTTGCACTGAGAAGTCCAAGGATAATCTAATGGGTTTACCTTTATGAGTTACTGTTTTCTTCTCCCTGGCTGCCCCTGAGAATTCTGTCTTTGTCGTTGATTTTTGATAATTTTAATACAGTGTGTCTTGGTGAAGACCTTTTTGGGTTGAGATAATTGGGTCTTCTGTTGACTTCTTGAATTCCATGCTCCAGCTCATTGCTTTGGTTTGGAAAATTCTTGTCAACTATTTGTCTGAAAATGCTTTCTAGTTCCTGCTCCTTTTCCTCGCCTTTGATAATGCCCATTATTTTTGTTTCCTCTCCTGATGTTATCAGCTAGTTCTTGAATTTCTCTTTCATTATTTTTCATTCCTCTGTTTTTTCTCTTATTCCTTCTGATTTATTTCTATTTCTATCTTCAATATCGCTGGTCCTTTCCTCCATTTGGTAGACTCTATTTCCCAAGCTTGCTATTTCATTTTTCGACTCCTGCAGTGTGTTTTTTTTAATCTCCAGAAGATCTGCTCTTTTTGAGGATTTTAATCTCCTTGCTCTGCTCATCTGGTTGTTTTTTCAATTCTCGAAATTGTTGATGTGACTCATTTCAGAACTGAGTTTTTTCAGAAGTATTATCTTGAATTCTCTGTATTTAAGTCGCATATTTCTATGTCTGTAAGCTTATTTTCTGGAGATTTTCTCTTTCTTTCTGAGATGCCTTGTTACTTTGGTTTTTCATGGTGTTTAATGGACTATTTCTATGCCTGGACATTAATGTAAATGTATTCTGACTTTTTTTCCAGAACGATTTACTATATAAAGATCTCTCTTTAGCCTGCTGCAAATAAGGTGCTTTTCTTTTGGTTCCCAGTAGGTGGCGTCTAAGCCTCTTGAATCCCTGATTTATATAAAGCTTTAAAAATGCCTTTTTTATTTTCTGATAGATATTTAATCATGCTCACTACCCTAAGTTTCCGTCCCTGTCAGTGGTAGCAACAGTTTTGGTAGTGTTAGCTCAAATTCCCTGTGGCTCCACGGTGTTTGGTCTCAAAGGGTGTGGTGGGAGGGGCCCTCTGGAGTTGGGGGTTGGGGTTGTGGCTCAGCCTTGGTTCTGCAACCGTGGTCGGTAAAAATCAACTGTTGTTTCTCTGCTGTTCCTCCTTTTCTGCCCTTCTCGCTTTTCTGCCGTTCCCATTTCTCTGCCTTCTGCCCTGATCACTGGGCACTGCCGCTGGCTGCGGGGAGCTCACAGCTCTCCCAGGCAGGGCTGTTCAGGAAACTCGCCACACCTTCTCCCCTCCCCCTCTTCCTTCAGGGAGTTCTGGCTACGGGAGGCAGCTTTTTTATTTCTCCCAGTCCCCCACCCAACACCCGGGGTTCTGACCTGTGGTAGTCTTATGTGCAGATCCCACGCTGAGATGTGCTGGTGTGCAGTTTGGGTGAGTTTTTGTTGAGTTTTAGATGCTCAGCTTATTGTTGTTTCAAGGGGATAGACCTGGGGACGTCTCTCACTCCGCCATGTTTCCAAAGATCGAGACTAAGTATTTTTTAAAGAGATATGCATGTAGTAAATTGACAAGAGGTATCCTTTGTAATGTGTCATCCAGGCTAGGTGAATTACATTACCCACAATTCCCTTTGTGGTATATATCTCGTTAGAATGTGCCACAGGGAGATTCCTTGAAGATTGAGGATGGTGGTTGAAGGGAAGCAGCAGCTATTCTGTAGCTCCCAAGCATTATTGTTGATCACCTGGTTCACCTTTATCTTCTGGGCCAGGTGTTTCTGTTTAGCTTCATGTAAAGTGCTCTCTCTGGCTTCTGCAGGATATCCTCATCACCCAGGTCAGAGGCAGCAAGAACAAACGAATACCTCAATCTATCCTTATAGGGTTCTAGACCATGTTTATGGTATCCAACCTGTTTGTTACCTCCTCATTCTCTGTTGAGGTGATAACGGCCTTATAGAGACTGCTTAACCACCTTCCACAATTGTGTTTGGCCAATTTCTTTGAACAAATTTATCTACTTTCTACTTTTATTAAGGCTTGTTAGACCACATGCTAATAGAGTTGTGTTGCTTTCCTCTGTCCTAATAGCTTCTTTTGAACTCCATATGCAAAACTTCCTTGCCATTAAGTTCTATATTTTTGAACCAAACATGAACAAATATCATTGTTGATACTGAGTGATGTTTCAGATTTAAATCCTTACATTCTCATCTTAAGTTATTTCTTTTTAACAGTACAACTTTTGGAAAGCAACAGGCTTCTGGTCAAGCTGGCAGAGTGGGTGGGCACTGTGCTTGCCTCCTCTCACAGCTGCATTAAGGTTGCAGCTGAACTGCAGGGTGACCATCATTGGGGTCACCTGAGGTCTGGCTGAGCAGAGGGTCCTGCAGCTGGGGTCACATAGAGGAGGTTACCTCGAGACTGGTGGGAAGGGCGAAGGTGCTAGGCAGGCTGGTCCCACAACCACGTGTAGAGGTTGGGAGTCAGGAGAGGTGTCTCAGCTGTGGATGTACCCATAGAGCAGCGAGGTGCCCTGGCTCTGCGCCAGGGTCCCCAGCCCAGGGTTCTAGTGTGGGGCGGGGGGGTGGAGGGGGAGGACCTTATAGTTTCCGGCTGTGAAAGCCAGCAGAAATTGTGGCTAGGTGGAATGGAGAGCTGAAGGAGTTGTGAACTTTCCTCTTTAGGTGCCCACAGGTGAACTTGCTAGCTGACGGACTCACTCACTCTGAGCTCCAGCTCTGGAGTGGCTGTTTGGGAGGCACCCAAAACATGCAGGGAGGAGCTAATTTGTCTGGTTTGGGGGCGAAAGTTGGAGGGGTGGCTTTCTCCCAGAGAGGGGTGCTGGCAGAGGGCATTGTTCCTTTGTTGAGCCCTCCCTCCCCTGGCTTCTGAACCCAGGCGGGCACCATATCTGAGTGTCCATATCTGAGTGTCCATCAACGTAGTTAAAAATGGTTGCCCTGGTGATTCCCTGAGACCCCACCCCTCTCAACCTGCAGGCCCACCCAAGCTTCTTCCAGTGTTTTATTCCATTCAGCCTGTCTTGGCTCATACTGTGGACTTTCTAAAATCTCTCGAAGGTTCACAAAATCTAAAGCAGCAGCACCTGGCCTCAGCATACCCCGTACTTCTTGTTGAGCAACCTCAAGCCTGGCACTAGTGGCAGCCAGCCTCTGTTTGTGGCTTGGCCTCGCTTTTGCACTTGGCCTCTTAAAGCTCAGTGTGGGTGGTGGCCATCTGCGGACTGCTTATTAGCTCATGCCAGGTGGCCCTGGGTAGGGTACAGGCTGTAGCTGAACTTGGCCTGTGTCAGAGCCCCTCCCAGGAAGCCCTGGCCTGCATGCTTGGTGGCCGGTTTCAGTCTGAGTTGGAGCACCACCTGGAGTCACATCTGAGGATGACACATGCAAAGGGCAGGCAGGGAAGGCCCCAGAACCCTGCTAAAGTGAATCTTGCTTTGTAGGATCAGCTGCTGCACAACAGCTCCTCCCCTGATGATGGCCAGTCATCACAACCAATCAGCCCAAGAGTCAATGCCTCCCATCGATGAGCAAACAGCAACCAAGGCTCAGAAGGGCATACACAACCCATAGAGGGAACATACCTGGAGCACCCAGCTAAGGTGACCAGGGAAGGCTGTGCCACTGGGATCCACAGAACATCTACATAAGGCCACTCTATTAAGACCAGGAGACATAGCAGCCCTACCTAATACATAGTAACAAACATCAGTAGGCAGCCAACATGGGAAGACAAAGAAAAATGTCCCACATGAAAGAACAGGACAAAGCTCAAGAAAAATAACAAAATGGAGATGAGCAATCTACCAGATGCTGAGTTCAAAATACTGTTTATAGGGGAAGAGTACATGAACTCAATGAGAACATTAATAAAGAGATAGAAAACATAAAAGAACCAGTCAGAAATGAAGAATACAATAGTTGAAATAAAGAACACCTTAGGAGGAATTAACAGTAGATTAGGTGAAGCAGAGGATTGAATTAGCAATTTAGAAGAGAAGGTTGCAGAAAACACCCAATCAGAACAGCAATAAGAAGAAAAAATGAAGAGTTTAAGGGGCCTCTGGGACAACATGAAGCATACCAACATTCACATCATAAGGGTAGCAGAAGGAGAAAAGAGAGAGCAAGGAATAGAAAACTTCTTTGAAGAAATAATGACTGAAAACTTTCCTAACCTGGTGAAGGAAATAGACATACAAGCTCAGGAAGCACAGAGAGTCCCAAACAAGATGAATGCAAAGAGGCCCACACCAAGACACATCCTAATTAAAATGCCAAAAGTTAAAGACAAAGAGAAAATCTTAAAAGCAGCAATAGAAAAGCAATAAGTTACCTCTAAGGGAGCTCCCATAAGACTGTCAGCTGATTTTTCAACAGAAACTTTGCAGGCCAGAAGGGATTGGCAGAAAATATTCAAAATGATGAAAAGCAAGAACCTACAACCAATATCACTCTACTCAGCAAAGCTATTATAGAAATGAAGGACAGATAAAGAGCTTTCCAGACAAACAAACAAACAAAAAAGCTAAAAGAGTTCATCATCACCAAGCCAGTATGACAGGAAATGTCAAAGGGACTTTTTAAGAAAAAGAAGTGAAAAGGAAAAAAAAAAGATTTAAAAAAATGAATAATAAAATGGCAATAACTACATATCTAGCAACGATTACTTTTAATGTAAATGGATTAAATGCTCCAGTCAAAAGATAGAGTGGCTGAATGGATAAGAAAACAAGACCCTTACATATGTTGCCTACAAGAGACTCATATCAGATTGAAAGACACATACAGAATAAAAGTAAAGGGATGGAAAAGATATTTCATGAAATTGAAACAAACAAGGAAAAAAAGCTGGCGTAACAATACTGCTACCAGACAAAATAGACTTTAAAACAAAGTCTATAACAAAAGACAAAGAAAGACCCAGTTATCCCATCTCTAGATATTTATGTGAAGAAACCCAGAACACTACTTTGAAGGGATATTAGAATCCATATGTTCATTGTAGCATTATTTACTGTAGCCAAGATATGGAGGCATCCTGGGTGTCCATCAATGGATGAATGGATAAAGAAGAGGTGGTATATATACATAAAGGAATATTATTCAGTCACAAAAAAAGAATGAAATCTTGCCATCTGCAGCATGGGTGGACCTAGAGGGTATTGTGCTGATTGGAGTAAGTCAGACAGAGAAAGACAAATGTCATATGTGGAATCTAGAGAACAGGATAAACAAACAACAGAAAAAAGCTCATAGATACAGAGAGCATTTTGATGGTTGTCAGATTAGAGGGTTGGGGAATGGGCGAAAGGGAAAGGGATTAAGAGGTACAAATTGTAAGTACAAAATAGTCATGGAGATGTAGAGTAGTAGAGTATAGCATGAGAAATATAATCAGTAGTATTGTAGTAATTATGTATGGTGTCAGATGCGTACTGGATTTCTCTGGGTGATCACTTTATAAGTTATATAAATGTCTAATCACTGTGTTGTATACCTGAAATTAATACAACATTGTATGTCAACTATAATTGAAAAAATAAAAATATAAAAATAAAAAATAAAACTGAAAGCAACAAACAAGATAAACAGAGACTCATGGACATGAAAAACAGTTTAGTGGTTACCAGAGGGAAGTAGGGTCAGGGGAGGTACATAAGGGTAATGGAGGTCAAATATATGGTGATGGAAGGAGATTTGACTTTGGGTGGTGAACACACAATGCAATATACCTATGATGTATTATTGAACCGTACACTTGAAACTTATATAATTTTATTAACCAATGTCATCCCCAATAAATTTAACTAAGAAAAATTAAAAATAAAAAATAAATCGTACAACTTTTTTTTCTGTAAGGAATAAAAAAGCACAAGAAAGGCATAACTAGAGAGTTCTCCAGCATTAAGGAACTTGTGATAATAAAAAAATGTATACAGTCAATGTCATCATCTTTTTGTATACTAAAGGGGGCATATTTAGGATCCTACATACAACACAGGCCAAAAATGAACAACTATAGCACTACAGTCTCACTCTGGGACATAGGCTTCCACTCACCAAGACCAATCTCACTATAGCCATTGCTGACTATACAATCTTGCAGCAGCACAGACAAACACTGAGCCCCCAGTATAACACCAGTCTCCAGAGTGAACAGCAAGCTACAGGTGGCAGGGCAAGTACATTGAACCAATTCCAGCTGAAGTGCATGGTCCTTTTGAGAGAATGATTATAGCAATGTGTTTCTCCACACCAAATACAGTTTAAAATCTTACATCACTAGGTTCTAGGATCTAGAATAATCTCCCTTTATCTCAGTTATTACTACGGGCTTGGATCACTCAGCCTAAAACAACTCCTATGCCCTTTAAACCAGGATTGAGAATGAGCTGATCTTCCTTATACAAAAATACCAACTCAAAAAGAAAAAAATCCTTCAAGTAATAACAAATGTTGGAGAGGATACATAGAAAAAAGAACCCTCATACATTGCTGGTGGGACTGCAAATTGGTACAGTCACTATGGAAAACTATATGGAGTTTCCTCAAAAAACTAAGAATTGATCTACCATATGATTTAGCAATCCCTCTACTGGGTATTTACCCCAAAGACTTGAAAACCCATATCCAAAAACATATTTGCACACTGATGTTCATAGCAGCATTATTCGTAGTGTCCAGGACATGGAAGCAACCAAAGTGTCCTACAATAGATGATTGGCTAAAGAAGCTGTGGTACATATATACAATGGAATATTACTCAGCCATAAGAAGAGATGAAATACTGCCATTTGCAACAACCTGGATGGACCTCGAGATAATCATGCTAAGCGAAATAAGCCAGATAGAAAAAGTTGAAAATTACATGATATCACTTAAATGCGGGATGTAAACCTAAAAGCAACAAATGAACAGGACAACCGAACAGAAATTCACGGTTATGCACAATAAACTAGTGGTTACCAGAGGATAGAGGGGGAGGATGGAGAGGGGAGGTAGACAGGGTAAAGTGGGTCAAATATGTGGTGACAGAAAGAAATCTAACTATGGGAGATGAATACATAGTGTAAATATATATATATATATATATATATATATATATATATATATATATATACTATATGTATGTATACACACACACACACACACACACACACACACACACACACACACACACCTTACTGTTAAAGTGTACAGCTGAAACTTATTGGATTTGTTAACTAATGTCACCATAAAAAAATTAATTAAAAAAATATTTATTCTGGATTTGGAAGAACCTAGGTTCTATGGTCGTCTCTTATCATCCAGAGGACCTTATCCTCTTTGAGAATTCATCTACTTACTCTTCTCATAGAAAAATACTCTTACACACAACACTTAGTATACAATTTCAGGGGAGTGCCCTGGCTTTGATTTGCTCATTTTAGTGGAAAGGTAAGGCCACTTAAAATCAACAACAGAATAGAGTAAGTGGAGACACAAATTAGAGCAGACACAAATTATCCTGAGTACTATCAGGTTCATTATTTTCCTGTAAATTTGAAAAATTCTCTAGTGGACTCACAAAAGGTACTATAGAATGGTGTTTGGGTGTGTGGTCTCCAGAATCTTACAGACCTAGCTTCAGCTTTTTTACTTCTGACTAAGCTGGGCAAACTATCTAAATTCCCATTCTTGGTTTTCATGTCCATGAAATGTACATATAAATAGCATCTACTTCCTGTGGCTGTTTTGAGGATAAAAAGACATAGCATGGGAAGTGGACTATATGTGATGATTAACCCTCCCTTCTCTAATAGATATAAACTCGTGCCTGAATAGACATAATGATTCAGTAAAAATTGGCATTCTGTATATTAAAGTACTACCAAATAATCTACTCATTGTATGCAATAAACATCTTTGTGCAAGTCAGCCTTGAGATTTTAATAATCAACAAAAGTCCTTCACAAAAACTTTTCTGTTCTTAGCAGACTGGATCTCTTTCTACTTAACTGATGTAAAAGACTACTGTATGGAATATCAAAAACGTTTTAATATGTCTGAGGTTTCAAATACTGCTTTAAATACAGCCAATAATTTCAGTTACTCCTGAGGTTTTTAATTTACATACTTAAGTAGTAACCCTCTTAAAATCTTACAATTGACAATGGCAGATTTTTTTCAGTGGAAAATTCTCACTTGCTGGCCTCATTCTGAATTCTAATACACCCCCAAAGCATTAAATACGCCACTAGGAATAGCCTTTTTCAAGTATGTCATTTAAAACGTCAAATCCTGAAGTTTATGCCTGTGGCAGCCTTGCAGGCCCACTTCTTGTAATCAGATGTATTCCTCTGGCAGCCATGGAGGTGAGCTGCTGGGATCTCCCCACAGAAGGAAAGCCTGCTCCTGGGAGGAGTGCAGCTAGCTGAGTGCCTCCAGCTGTGGTGCCTTAGGGACCTGCTGTAGCATTTGAGCTGAGGCCATGCTCTTCCCAGGCCGCCCCCAGCCAGTGACTGAGAATGATGGGGGTGTTAGAACCTGGCCAGTTCTGCCCAACATAGACCTCCTCTATGGGGAATCTTGGTGCCAGAGGTCCCCGCTGGGCTGGCCAAAACTTTCTTCCAGCTACGCCGATGTCTGAGGTTCCTCATAGCCATTCCTCCTTCCTCCTTTCCCCTCACAGGTGCTAGATCAGCATTGTGGCCTGAAGGCTCTCTCTGCTCACTTCTGTTCCCTCAACCCTTTATCTTTCACAGACATTACCCCCTAAACATATTTGTACATTTCATTCCATACTGATATCTGCTGGCAGGAGGGTCCATCTGGTACAATTCTTAAACTGATTAATATTACTAAATTCTAAATAGAATGCTTACTATTATAAGCTAAAGTAATATGAAAGACATAAATGTATCAGACAATCTCAAGAAAATATCAACTATTCATGTAAAAATTTATCTTGAAAATTTACCTTTGATTGAGAGGCTATGCCTCTCTGTTTCAGGGATTAAACTCACATCTCTGTTCCTAAGTGTAGAATATTTCCACTTAAACAGATAAAATAAGGATTTAGTATACTGCACAACTATTTCATTTCTAGGAACTCCATTATCAACTATCAATGCCAACGGTCCCTGGGAGTCAAACTACTCTGATTATCATCCTGGCTCTGCTTTCATTATGAGAACCGTGCCTGCTTTGTCTTTGGCTGAAAACTGCTGCCACTTGGTTCTGATTCCTCAGATTTCCAATCTCAATTATTATGTTTATGGATGTTGGACATTTCTGTAGTAATTTCTGTCCAAGAGACATGAGCTACCACGGAGCTATTCAAAGATGTTGAGGCTCCCATTATAAATTAATTTTTCACTGTCTTGGCGAAAGGTGTGTCTTCTGGACCCTCCAGAGGTAAGTGAGCAGGTCTTACATGAAAAATACACTTTAACACAATCTCCCAAAGCCTTTGACTATCTCCCACTACAGTACACCAAGGAAGTTTCTGCATTTCTTCTTATTTTAGAGTAGGCCACCATTGGTGTTTATTTCAGTCAACCAACTAAGCAAACTACTAGAGCCAGCCCCAAAAGCAAAAAGCTTGATCTTAATAGGCCAAAATTAAGAAATTTGGCTTGATCGAACTTTATGCTTCTTTTATCTTTATACTCCATCCCTAAGGGCCATTATCAAACAAATAACCTGGGTTTCTGGCTATATATATTAGGAAAAAGCATGCAGTTATGTTATATCACAGCTCCCAATGGGCTCTTTGGGCCTTTGGGGACTTAAGTCTAGTTATAGCTCTAGAAGCAAAGAAAGGTGGAAGGTGCAGGTCCTGGGGAAAATCTACAGTGCCCTGAAAAGCAAATAGCTCAGACAAACCAGTTCTGGTTCTTCAGAAAAAAAAGAGGAAATTAAGAGAGTGGGAGGATGTTTATGGATAGAGAAAACACAGAACTTAGGGTGTCAAGGTAAACAGCTTCATCGGAATAGACCAATATAAATTTCAAGATTCTGTTCCTTTTTAATCAGTGCCCTAAAATTAACAGAAGATACCCTGTGAATTTGGGATTCGATGTGTTGTAATTTTAGTGTCATGGACTGAATGTTTGCATCCCCTCAAAATTCGTATGTTGAAATCCTAACCCCTAGCGTGATGATATTAGAAGATGGGGCCTTTGGGAGGTGATTAAGCCATAAGAGTAGAGCCCTCATGAATGCGTCGCCAGGTGAGGAAATCAGAAAGAGGACCCTCATCAGAAACCAACGTTGCTGACATCCCGATCTTGAGTCCAAGATCTGGAGTTCCAGCCTCGAGAACTGTGAGAAATAAATGTCTGTTGTTCAAGCCACCCTGTCTTTGGTATTCTGTTATAGCAGCCAAACTTACACATCTAGCCACTCACAGGATTATACTTTGGATTTGGTTTTCTCAAATCTCAGTACTGAAGGAGATTATGATTTATTTGAAGACAAGTAAGGAATACTTCAGATCCTTTTTTGGTCTTTGAGCTGAGAATGTGAGAACTTAAACTCATCATTTTCTTTCCCTGGTCTCAAATACATTTAAGAAACATTGAACTAACAACTTCTTTATACTTGTTATTGTGACTAAAACGTTCTAAGCTGGCAAATACTTGGTGACCCAGAGACTGTTTTTTATAGGTACATGATGACAGAGAGATAAAACTTATGAATTAAATAACTCTATTTACCACTTTCTGCCACACACTACAAGTAGTATCTTTAACATTGGAAACTAGGGCACTAATGCCTTTAAATCAAATGGGATTAGAAAAGGATATTCCAGAACATCTAGAACCAATCCAGAGAATTATACTTAAATTTAGATTCCTCTAGAACCACTCTCAGAACTAAAATCAGTATCAGCCACACTTCAATCAGAGAAAGCAGAACCAGTCAGGGATTTACATACATACATGCACATGTATACATATACATACATATACATATACATCTGTGTGTACATATACACGTATACATTTATAAGTAACATATATAATTTTAAAAATTATATAAAATAAAAATATATAAAATATATATAATAAAAGGAGTTGTTACATGGAATCGGCCTTATAATTATTTGGAGGTAGTTATGTTGTCGCTGTCTGTCTCTGTAAGGCTGTTGTCTCTTGTGGAATGCTGAAGCAGGGCAAACATTCAAGAGGATCATGAGTAGGCTGGCATCTATAAGCACCAGCAGGAGCTCCATGAGGACTGACTGAAACCCATGGCTACATAGCTGTTCTTGTCTCTGACCCTGGAGACAAAGGGTATCTTGCAGAAGCAGAGGCCCTTCAGAACAAAATTAAACACATATTCCCAGCCCCAGAGTCAGAGTAGCTGAAGGTAGATCCAAGGAAGGTAGAATTGCAGGCCAAAGTGCTGCTTCACACCAGTCAGGTGAGTCAGCAGATTAGCTACATGTATGAGCCACATAATGGTCACTGCTTTTCTTCTCCCCTGGACACATCCTAGAATCTCCTTTGTGGCCTCTATCCAGAAACATACAAAAATAAGGACTGTGAAAATCATAGTTCAACCTAGCTAGCCACCTTGTCACATGACAAAGGCATTAAATGGCCATTATATGAAAGCAGACAAGTAGAATTCCTGCAGTAGAGAAGAAACTCTAGAGCAGGCAGTTAAACATGTAAGGGGGAGTATATTTGCTAATCATGTTGGGAACATACCCATCCTATGACTGGGTGGAATTGGCCACAGTGGGGATTTGAGGAAGGTGAGCTGCTAATCTGGATACAGTTTTGTTTAATCTTTCTATTGTTTCTCCACTAGTACCAGGCAAGGCCTTGTAGCAGAATATATTTTACATTTCTTAACATAAACTGACAAGATTATCTGAATTGTTGCATGAGCTGTCAAGCATGGTAGGTTAGTATCCTATACTATAGAGTTAAAAAAATAGGTTCTAACCTCAGACAGAACTGTTGATTGCAAGAAGATTTTTATATAGTGGTTTCATAGGTGTTTTTAAGATAGAAAAATGGGTTGTGAGGTTCATAAACAAACACATCGTTTATATTGTTTCTGTAGCAACCTTTATTAGAGCAGTTGGTGAAAACTTTCTGGGCTCACAGAACCATATTTTGTACTAGAGGAATAGAGTGGAGGCACCAAATTAGAGCGCACTTACAGAAATACAGTCCCCAGTGAGCAAAGGGTCACTTGTTTCAAATGAGTGGTACTCCTGGAGCTGGGCAAGAAGCAGCGCTGTGAGGTAGGCAGTCTGGAGACTTGGCTTCCAAGGGTCTGCTCTAGCACTAGCTGCCTATGACTTTGGATGGGTTCTTCCCTTCTTGGGGGCCTCATTTATGTCTCTTTAAAATGGCAGTCCTTGGATAGATGATGTCATAAGGTCCTCGTGATCTGGACATTCTTGTCTAGGGAGATGGCTTTCCCTGGCCACAAGAGTGGCATGTCTCCATAATATTTTTATTCTAAAATCTAAAAATAACTTAGTTGGAAAACAAATCATTTCCCACAAGAAATTTAAGGTAATTTTCAGACACTCTTTATAATGTTTCCTTCATTAAACAAATGTTTGTTGAGGAATTTCTTGTGCTGGGTACTCTGGTAGACTTTGGGAGAGACAGTGATGAAGAAGATCAGATGGTTTGGTACTTCAGACATCCTACGCTTCAGGAGGTGAATGATTTAGGGTGCATCTGGCTGCATTGGCAGAAAATCTGCCTGAGCACAGGGATGGCCCAGGGTCTCACACAATTGGAAGTTCAAAGGGGCAAGCAGAGCAGAACAGGACTAGGTTGAAACAAGTGAGGCAGTTACCTCAGGTGCAAAATTTTAGGGGCTGCCAGAGCACTTGGTAATCAAAATAAATAAGTTTATTGTCATTTTTGTAAAAATAAAAATTAATGCAAAATATTCATGATGAACATAATATAAAAATTTTAAGACAGGATTCAACCTTGCACTTGCATAAACCTGACAGTCATGCACATGGAAAGAGCAGAGGGTGCCACGGGCCAACACTGAAAAGAAAGTCTCACTTTTAATTTCTTCTGAAGGCCATCGCTTCCTAATGAAAGAAGTTGGCAAGTTGTTTCCTTTATATATTCCTGCAATCCACAGTACTACAGGGTAAAAAGAATAGTTTGACTTCATTACAGATACCTGTTTGTACAATTTTTGGATATATTATTAAGAGCACTCGGGACAGTCATACTAATTTTATTAATTAATAAATTTGATTTTTTAAAAAATGGAATTTGATTAAATATCAAAAAAACTTCTGAAAAATATTCTTTATCATGAAAATAAAAATTCACAAGAAACCTTTATACTTTAGTCACTTAAAACTACTGGTGTTATAAATAAATAAATTTAAGAAAGATACAGTGATGAAAAAATCCCACTGGTGTTCATTTTTAGAAATTTATTTTTCACTAGTCTCTTCATCATAATTGTCTAGAAAGTTGGTGTGTAACTTTCTGTTTGTAATTATGGATTTTTATATTTTATATAAATTCTAAATGTACCTAAGTGATTATTTAATATTTTAATTTAGATGATTATGGTTAATATAAATACTTAAATATGTATTATATACTGAAGTATGCATTATATATTAAATGGATTATATTGATTTTAAATATATATTTGCAATTTATACTACAATTATTTTATAAAAATAAGGCATCAAAAAGGAAAGTGGTACAATTTTCAGGAAAAGAAATAAAATGAATGTGGAAACCTGTCAAGATTACAGTAGTCAATCAGCTATGGGTTTTAATAGAAAAAAACATTCCAGCTACTGAAAATGGATGAGTTCCTATCACTAACATTATTAGAACACAGTTACAATCAGATCCAAGGCAAACTAAATAATCTTCTTTGAATTGTAAAAAAACAAAATTAAGTATTAGATATTTCAGAAACTACTGAATATGAGTGCAAGAGAATAAGAAGGTGCCACTTAAAATAAATTGTAGAGACGTCAGGTCAAGATGGCAGGGTAGGTAAATGTTATGCTCGCCTCCTCCCGTAACCACATCAAAATTAAAACTAAATTATAGAATAACCATTCTTCAGAAATACCTGAAGACTAGCTGAACAGAAGTCTGCATTGTCTGGCTTGAGAGAGAGAGCTGGAGGGGCTACTCTCTTTGGGACAGAAGTGCTGACAGGCACCATTGTTTTTTGTTGAGCCCTGCTCCCAACCCAGCCTGCAGGTTCCTCAAAAAACTAAAGATAGAACTACCATGTCACTCAGTGATTCCACTATTGGATATTTATCTGAAGAAATCCAAAACACTAATTTGAAAAATATATGCATCCCTGTGTTCATTGCAGCATTATTTGCAATAGACAAGATATGGAATCAACCTAAGGGTCCATCAATAGATAATTGGATAAAGAAGTAGTACATATATACAGTAGAATATCACTCGGCCATAAACTGAATTAAATCCTACCATTTATAAGGTTAATGGACCTATAGGGTATTATGCTAAGTGACGTAAGTCAGACAGAGAAAGACAAATGCCACATGATTTCACTTATATGTAGAATCTAAAAAACAAAGTAAACACACAAACAAAACAGAAACAAACTCACTGAGACAGAGAACAAACTGATGGTTGCCAGATGGGAGGGGGGTTGGGAGGCTGGGTAAAAAAGGTGAAGGGATTAAGTACAAATTGGCAGTTATAAATCCGTTATAGGGATGTAAAGTACAGCATAGGGAATATAGTCAATAATATTGTAATAACTACGTATGGTACCAGGTAGGTGCTAGACTTACTGATGGTTTCACTTTGTAAGTTATATAAATGTTTAACCACGATACTGTACACCTGAAACTAATATAATATTGAATATCAATTGTAATTGAAAAATAAAAAAACTTTATTCAAAAATAAATAAATAAAATTTTAAATGGCTAATGCTGGCTTGAAAATTCAAATTGTTTTTAATGTTATAACTTCTGATGCACAATGTCTATGCCAGGCTCAATGTATTTCATAGTATAAAACTTCAACAAACAACAAATTAAAAGTCAGAGAACAGAACGACCATCCTTGTCATTGGCAGTATAAATTATACATATTTTAAAAATAAATGTCTAAAATGTAATTACAAAAAATTAAATTAAATTAAAAATAAAATAAATTGAAAAAACATTCCATCATAGCTTCCGATTTCCAATAAAATAAAAATGATTTTACTAGAATGTGAAGTGGACCAAGAACAATATGCAGCTTTTAGAAAATCTATTTCACATGATGACTGAAGATTTTAAAAACACTGACGTATTAGAAAATATTCTAATGGTGAGTTGATTCATTTTGTCTGGATCATTTATTCCAAAAAAGCTTGCCTTTAACTTTCCAGGCATACTTTTTAGTAGTAATATGATAGAATCAGATAGTTGAAACTCCAAAAAAAGTTTTCAACGATTGAAAGAATGAAAACAATTTGGAATGATGAAATTCATCATGATGCTTTTCAAAAATAGAAGTGTATTAAGTATCAAATACACTTACTTTGATATATAGTATCAAAGGACCATCTCTCACTGCAAAGGAGTCAGACATGGGGAATATTTTTTGATGGAAACATAGCCACCCAAGACAAACTCAAGGTTCCAATAATGAAGAAGAGAGGGGAATTAATATTGGGTAGACAGGTAGCAGTACTTGCCCACGTAGGACAATGAACAAAGAAACAGACCAATTGTCTGCAAGTTGTGTTATGATGGAAACAAGGGGCTGATAGAGAACATTACCAAGAATCTTAATTTTTTTCCACCCTCTCCTCTCTGGCAGCTGTCAGTTTGTCCTTTGTATCTATGGGTCAATTTCTGTTATGTTTTGTGTATTCTTTTTTTTTAGGTTCCACAAGTGAAATCATACTGTATTTGTCTTTCTCTAACATTTCACTTAGTGTAATATCCTCTAGATCAACCCATGCTGTTACAAATAGCAAAAACCTCTAGATCAATCCATGTTGTTATAAATAGCAAAAACCTCTAAAAAGGGTTGATAAAGAATGGGTTGTACTTCTTCAATGGGTAACCATGTGTTTGTCCCTTTTAGGTTGACAAGAGCAGCCCATTCCCCAAACATTCTAATTAATCATGGTGGACCATGTTTGGCTTTGGACAATACCTCATATTTTACCTTCTCCTTATTTTACTTAGACTAAAATTGGTTTGCATTTCCCGAGAACAGAGTATATGTTGGGTGATGATAAATCTTTGGCTCTTGATTAAATCTATTGTTGATATAAATGTGTGGCTGTGTATATACATGAAGACTGCAATTTTCCAATGATTAGATTTTGTCTTTAGTGGATGTCTTCACTGATGTTTTTCAGAAAACAAGGAATGATGCAGCAGATCAATTTGCAGCAGGGCATCAAGAAAGAAAAGAAAGAAAAAGAAAAGACAAGAAAAAGGAAAAGAAAAGGAAGGGGAAGGAAGGGAAGGAAGGAAGGAAGGGAAGGAAGGAAGGGAAGGAAGGGAAGGAAGGAAGGAAGGAAGGAAGGATCGAAATTTGAATGGAATGGAATGGAATGAACGAATGAAAACGAATGGAAAATTGCAACGGAATGATGAAAATGGAAAATGGAAACGAATGAATGAATGAACAAATCGAAAATCGGAATGAACGAATGAATGGAATGGAAATGAATGTAACGGAATGGAATGAATGGAATGAATGGAATGGTATCGAATGAATCGAATGGAATGAATGGTAATGTAATCGAATGAATTGAAACGAATGGAATGAATGATGGAATGGAATGAATGGAACGTGGAATGGAATGTGAATGGAATGTATCGAATGGAATGAACGGAATTTAAATGGAATGAATGAATGAATGAATGAATGGGAATGAATGGAATGGAATGTGAACGTGAACGAACGAATGGAATGGAATGGAATGGAATGAATGAAACGGAATGGAATGCGAACGTGGGAGGGTAACGAATGGAAATGAATGTGGTGTGGATGAAATTGAACAGAACGAACGAATGAACAAATGAAATGAACTGAATGAACAACGTAGAACGAACGAATTTAACTGGTTTGTTTGTTTGTTTGTCGGTTCTGGTTCGGTTATTGTTTGTTTAATATGTCGGTCAGTTGTCGGTTTGTCGGTTTGCCTGTCGGTTCGGTTTGTCGAAAGAAAGAAAGAAAGAAAAGAAAGAAAAGAAAGATACATCCTGGCAAGCCCAACTGCCATTCATCATCTATGAGAAGGCAGAGTATGTCACCATGGTTAAGCCAACAGGAAAGAGGAGGGGAATCCCATCTCTAGGTCTCAGCCATGTCTAAGCAAGTTTATAGCTACATCCTTCAGGGTGGACAAATATGAGCATGTTTGCAAGTGGAGGGGCAAGGCTGTAGTTAGGGGCAACCATTTAGAGTTGCTGCAAGAGTTATAACAAGTAAAGTAGGTTCCTGAGGCAGGATGTGAAGGGCTCAACAAGAGGATTCTGCCTGTCTCCACATTCTGTTCCTGCTCAGATCCAGTGCAGTATGGCTTCTTATTACTGTATTCCAATGAAACTGTCCATCAAAGTCACCCATATCTGCTGTACTTTGGCATTAATTGCTCAGTAGCATGTGACACAGTTGTCTACTCTCTCCTTCATGGAAAATGTCTTTGGTTCCCAGACTCCACATTCTCCTGGGTTCCTTACCCCCTTACTAGTGACTCCTTTTCCCTTTTCCCTTTTGTTTTTTTCCCCTTTCTTTCTCACCTCTAAATGTTGCAGGGACCCAAAGCTAAATATTGGGTCCCTTTCTCTTCTATCCACGATCTCCTGAAGTGATCCCATGCCATCGTTGAGCTTTATATATGATTCATACTACATGAACTCTCACCTTTACACCTCTAGACTACAACTTGCTCCTGAACTTCGGACTTAAACACAACTGCTCACATGGTATCTCCAATGGGTATCTACTGCATATCTAAAATTTAATTGCTTCTCTATGTTTGAATTTCTGATCTTTCCCCTCTCCAGAAATGCTCTACTTTCAATCTTCTCTATCTTAACTAATAACACCACCCATCAAATGTAACATCCATAAAACTGTAACAACCTGCTGTCCACAGGTATGGGGGCATGGGAGGGTCTAGAGGCCCCAGTATTTGGAGTTTACAGATTTCCAGAGTATAAAGTGTCTCAGGGGAAGGGGAGAGAGGGTTGAACAGGTAAAGCATAAGAGATATTTAAGGCTGTAAAATTATTCTATATGATAATGCAATTATGGATACATAACATTATGGATTTGTCAAAACCCATTGAACTTTAGAGCAGAAAAAGTGAACCTTCACACAGTTTTTGTCTTTTTCCATCTGACTTATTTCACTTAGCATACCCTCAAGATGCACATATGTAGTCGAAAATGGCAATACTTCATCTTTTTTATGGCTGAATTCCAGTATTCCATTATATATACAGGATGTAGGATAGAATGTAGAATGCAGAATTCCATTATATACTATATCTTCTTTATCCATTCATCCATTGATAAATGCTTAGTAGTTTCCATATCTTGGCTATTGTATATAATGCTGCAATGAACATAAGGGTACATATATTTTTTGAATTAGTGTTTTCATATTCTTCATTTAAATATCCAGAAGAGGAATCACTGGATCATATGATAGTTCTCTTAATTTTTCAAGAAACCTCCAAATTGTTTTCCATAGTGGCTGCACCAATTTACATTCCCACCAATAGTACACGAGAGTTCCCTTTTCTCCATGTCCTCACTAACACTTGTTATCTCTTGTCTTTTTGATGATACTCATTCTAACAGGTATGAGGTGATATTGCATTGTGGTTTTGATTCACATTTCTCTAATAATTAGTGATGTTGAGCATCTTTTCATATGTCTATTGGCTATCTGTATGTCTTCCTTGGAAAAATGTCTATTCGGATCCTTTGCCCATTTTTTAATCAGGTTGGTTTTGTTATTATTGTTGCTGAGTTGTATAAAACCATATGATTTCACTCAGTGTACTATAAAATAAAAAAATAACAAACAAAATAAGACAAAAACAAACTCATAGACACAGACAACATAATGGTGGTTACTAGAGGGAAAGAAGGGTGTGGGGGAGGACAAAATGAGTAAAAGAAGTCGAATATATGGTAACAGATATAAACTAAAATTTTGGTAGTGAGCATGCAATAGAGTATACAAATATCAAATTATAATGTTGTATACCTGAAAGTTATGTTATTAGCTAATGTTATCCTCATTTAAAAAAATTTAATTTAAAAACGTGAACTTGATGTTTACAAAAATTTTTTACAAGAATTTTTAAAAAATCATTTAGGTCAGGGGAATCCCAGGATAGAATGTAGAATGTGACAAAACAATTTCACTGTACACAAATTTATGAAACAAACATACTAAAAAGGATGAGGGAAGGAGGCGCTGAATTTAGTAACTTCAGGTATCAATGGAGTTTGTAAGCTCATGGCAAAAAAAATCCCTACATAATCACTGTGCTCTGTGGTTGAAAAAGTTGTTTTCCACGAGAGTAACAATTCTGAAACCACTTTACATATATTCTGGAATTAAACAATTCAAGTAAATGGGTAGCAGATGGTGGTAGCTAGGTTTCTCAAGTTGGAGTGAAAGTTTACAGATAAGCAAGGGGAGTATAGAATCATTTATGTGGTGATAGATCAAGCATCAGTATGAATTCATGTTTTACTTAATAGAAATATAGATGTTACATATAGAAATATTTATGTGTGTATATGCACACATTAGTATACACACATATATTGCCTTGCTCTGTCAACTGAAAGAGCCTCAAAGCAACAAAACCCCAGCAGCATTGAGCACTACTAGGGCCCAGATCTTGATTTCTAATACCATTCTTCAATTAAAGGAACTAGATTCCTTGGATAAAAAGGTTGTTACTAGGACTGGAGAAGGAAATATACAATATGAGCCTGGAACATCTTGTAGAAAGTAAGGAAGTGGTCAAAAAAAATCAACACTAGTGGGACTATGTCAAAGGGACACAAGAGTCAAATGAAAAGAGCTACCACTGTCCAAAAAGGGGGAAATTTCAACAACAAAATGAAGTAGTATTGGATAACCCAAAGTATAAAACAAATAACTATGTGCCCAAACTCATATAAATAAATGATTAAATAAATTAATAAGTGGGAGAGAAGAAACATATCCGTGCAGAATTCCAAACAATTAATATAGATACTCCATCCTCAAGGAGGTAGAGCATAATTCTTCACTCCCTGAGTGTATAGTGACTTCCTTCCAAAGAGTACAGTATGGAAAGGGGAGAAAAAGAATAACTTTACAGTGGAGAAACCTGATAAACACCACTTCAGTCAGGTGATCAAGAATAACATCACCAGTGATAAGTCATGCTAATAAATATGTACCTTTGATATAACAATGGCACATGTAATCTCAGTCTATTAATGGTAAAAACATCAGATAAATCCCAATAGAGGAACATTTTTACAAAAATATCTGACCAGTATTCCTCAAAACTGTCAAGGCTATCAGAAACAAGGAAAGTCTAAGGAACTGTCACAGCCAAGAGAAGCCTAAGACATCACGACTAAATGTACTGCAGTATCCTGGATGGAATCCTGGAACACAGAAAGGACATTAGATAAAAACTAAGGAAATCTGAACATTAACTATATTTAATAATAATGCATTAATATTGGTTCATTGATTGTATCAAATGTATCACTCTAACATGTTAATAATAGGGGAAACTGAGTGTGAAGTATGTGGGAACTCTGTTCTAGCTTCCCAATTTTTCTGTAAATCTAAAAGTTCTAAAAATAATTTAGAAAAATATCATTTTGAAAAAGAAGTAGAGGAACTGTTTAAAACAGAATAGAAAGACACATTAACCAATGTAATTTGTGGAGCTTAGTGGGGGCAGCTATAAAAGTCATTCTGGAGACACATGGGGAAATACGAAATATTGGATGGTTCTTTTTCTTAAGTGTGAGAATTGTGCTGTGGTTAAATGGGATGTCCTCACTCTTACAGGGGAGGCATACTGACGTATTTAGGGATGTTATGATGTCATAAAGTGATATTATGATGTGATGATAAAACCTGTAACTTATGGTAAACAGTCTGGGAAAGAAAAAAAATCACATTTGAGAGAACAAAAACAAAAGGAACAAAATGTTAGGAATGGTGACTCTAAATTAAAGTATATTGGCTCTTATCAAACCATTCTTTTACATTTTTTGTAAGTTTGAAATTTTTCAAAATAAAATTTTAGAAAAAACATCAGTAGGATTTTAGAATTGCACAAAATGATACAAAAGTTCATCTGGAAATATAAGCATGCAAGAATAATTAGGAAAAACCCTTAAAATAATAATAATGAGGTATGAACTAGCAATGCAAAATAATTAAAAGACTGGTAATTTTTGCAACAGATCTAAATAAATATGGAAATTCAACGTATGAATAAGGATGGCTTTTCAAATCATTATGTAGTATAGTGTGTAAAAAAGTTAATAAATGGGATTTCGATAACCAGATAGCTATTTGAGGGGGAAAAATGTTGAATCTTTACCTCACTCCTTCTACCTAAATTAATTCCAAGTGAATCAAAGATTAAAGGTTAAAAAGAAAACTTAAAAATACTGGGAAAATACATTAAATTTATTCTTAAATGTAAAGAAGGCCTTTCTAAGCAAGGCACAAATCCCAGAAGCCATAAAGACTGATAAGTTTAACTACATAAATAAATAAATGAATAAATAAATAAATAAATAAATAAATAAATAAATAAAACTCAGGAAAATATTATTAAACATATAACAATGTACCAATTTTTATAGCTTACAGAGTTCATACAAATCAATAAAAACAAATCATCTGATAGAAAACAGAACATAGTCATACAGTTCACAGAAAATGAAATATAAAAAAAACAATATACATGAAAATGTGTTCCATCTCCTGCATTAAAATGCATTACAGCTTCATAAGATGCAAGATACCATTTATTCACTTCCAGATCATCAAATTTTAAAAAGTTTAGTACCTAGTATTGGCATGGGTCTCGTAAGAAATTATTCTTATACATTATATGTGGAAGTGTAACTGGGCAAAGATTTCTGGAGAACAATTTGGCAGTAACTACTGAAATGAAATGAAAAATACCCTTTGACCCAGCAATTCTATTGCTAGGAATGAACCCTGTTGGTATAATCTCATTATATGTACAAGTATGTTCACTGCAATATGGTTTAACAATAGTAAAATGTTTAAACATTTATAACATTCATACATCGGAATACCACAGTCATTAAAAAGAATGAGGTATTTCTATACATACTGATACAGAAAGATCTTATAAGACAGCAAAAAAAGCAAGGTACAGATTGTATGCCATCTGATTCCATTAATGTAAATTTTGTTTAAAGTATATATTTGCTAGCAAATAATTTTTTTTTTTCCTGAAAGAATATACAAGACACTTTAAGCTGGTTACCTTTGGAGACAGGTGTTAGGAATAGGAAGGAAGGGGGCAAATTTCATTTCATACCTTTCTGTACCATCTGATTTTTTTGCCAAGCGCATATATTATCTTTTTTCCTCTTTAAAGAATATTTGATTAGTAGATAATTTTGAGATATTCCTAGGAAGAATTAAATACCAGTAGTGCAATTTTTTTTAAATACTGCAGATAAGTGCCAAGTTGTGCAAACTAGAACTTCTCCTTGAATTTTCAAGAAACTTTAGATTTGCCTCCTAATGCTTTAACCATGATGTCCTGTTAAGTATAAAGTTGTATAAAGTGACATTTTGTAATGGCTATATAATAAATTTGTGATGGAAAGATTAGACACTGCTACTCAAGGACCAAAATTCTTATACCCTGAAGTTCATTTGATAATTTATAAATATAAATGAGATTACACATTCTATTTCAACTCCAAAAAACATAAAATTGCAATAAGACTTTACATATATAGTAAAAAGTATAGTATCCATTGAATTTAGTAAAACAGCATCACATTGGGAAAAAAAAGTCATAAAATTAGCTCTTACATTTTTCTGAGGACAGAGAAGCAGAAGAAAATGAGATTAAAAGTAAAAAAAGAAAAAAAACTACTAAAAACAGGGTGAGGGTGAGACAATCATTTATTTATTAGACAGGGCAAGATCATTTAAAGAGAGAAAACATATCCAAAAGAATGTGTTTAGCTTGGTGTTACAGGCATCGATGCTCACAACAAATAACACTACTGAATACATCATGGAAATAGGCCACAAACAACCAGGAAGATGCTATCATGCCACTTAAAAAGAAGCTACAGTGCTTAGGAAACAATCATTAGGGAGTTACAGAGCATCAGTCTCCAATTCGCTGATCTGCATTTTCTGCAGCTGGGCCATTAGCCCATAGCATTTGGCTGGTTCCCTGATTATTAAGAAGTGATTCTCCCTATATTCTAGAGAGCCTTCAAACTTCTGAATGTCACTGAATTCACAGTCAAATTCAGGCTGAACTAGCTCACATCATTACATTTTTGGGACTACCCTAGGTAGTCATGGACTGTCTCATATTATAAATAAATTCTTTACATAATTCATTTAGCACTGTTACAATGCACCCAAATCACCTTTAGCTCAATGATACATACTTTTAAAAGACAGCAGAAATTCATTGCAGGAAAGTAAAGAAGAAATTTGGGGAGCTTACTTGGCCTGAGGTACACAGATGCTAGCAAAGTTAGACATGGCTGAAAACTGCTATGTCAATTGTTTGCCAAATTATTTGGCATCATTTTTAGCAGGACTTTCCTGACTAGGCAGGCAAAGATTTCAATTTTAGAGATTAGCCAAAATATTATAAGTGAGTATATCATGAATGCCTGGCTATGAGGAAAGACAATTCAGTATAAGGTTAACTGAGAAGCCTGTTAGGTATCTGACCCTCTGTCCTTACATCTACTAATTTTACCAACCACTTCCTTTCACAGCAGTCATAGTTCTCAAGATGATAAGTTCTTACTCCACATAGAACAAAACCACATTTGGAAAGCCAGTCATGAAAGACCAGATATTACATGAATCCCTTTATAGTAAATGCCCAGAATAGGCAAATCATAGAGACCGAGGGTAGATTAATGGTTACTTAGAGCCAGGAAATGAGATGTGACTGCTAAAGGGTATAGGGATTCTTTTGCTGTGATGACAATGTTCTCAAATTGACTGCAGTCATGATTGCACAACTTGTGATGATATTGCAGAACCAGTGAATTGTACCTTTTAAATGACTGAATTGTAAGGTATGTGAATTATATCTTAATAAAGTCATAAAAACACATTAGTAAAGAAAGACAGCCCCAAGCAAATCAAGTCATACTGAAGGAAATGGTCTACAAGCCTGATGTAAGGAAACTGTTTCTTATACACTATTTTGATTATATTATTATCATTTTAACCTCTGACTTCACATTTTTAACTCATTTCTAAATTATTTTAGTTTATCAGAAGATTTCTAACTTTGTTCTCTTTAGAGACAGAGTCAGTGTTCCACAGACAGACTAGGTTGGCAAAACAAAACAAAACTAAACCACAATAAAAACCCAATGACAAAATAATCTCCTGCTTTGGGGCTGTATGTTGCTAGGCAGAATAGAAGAGCTGAGGTTCATTTCTAATGGAAAAAATGCCACCAAGCTCACCTAAAGCACATTTCCTTTTCAAATCTGCAGTTATTCCTTTTACATTTATACAATTCAACATAAGCAATGTTTTCATACCTGTAGAATTCAATAAAAGCAATGTTCTCTACAAAGAAATGTTAAGCTTTCTGCAGATCAAAGAGCTAGCCAAATTTCCCTAAAACTAAAATCACTGTTTCTAAAAAAATTCTACTCTTTATTCTCTTCCTCATCTTCAGCAACATATGACAAAGATGAAAAACTCTAAGCCTGCTACATATCAGAAGCTACAAAACAACTTCTTAAATTACCTTGATTTTTTTTAAATTAAAGATATTAGTTCCAAATATTTAGAACATATTTGGCCCAATTCCTTTGAAGTCTACCTTTAATGACAAGTTTATCTTTACTGATTCACTAGTATAGGATGTAACAAAATAACAGATTTTTAATAAATTAAACTGGCTAATGACAAGTAATCAGTTTTCCTCAGTGATTACTAACCTTCTACATAGGCAGGATAATTAAATCACAAATGGTCTTTCTGGTCTATCTTCAACTATTATTACACTACATAACCAAATAGGGAAATTTTTACAGATAGATGAAGAATGCACAAGTAGCTTTACAGCATGTTGACTTTGTTAAAAATATTTGTTACGATAAAGAATTTTGGATGCAAAAATTACTCACTGCACATAGAACCCCAGAGAAATGATGAAATAAGACAGCTGATATTAGAAGGTATATAGGAGTTGGGTGGGGTGAGAAGTAATGGATAAATTAAAAACTGACAAGTACCTGCTGAAGCAGAGCCATTTTTTAGGAGGCATAAGAAAAATTGATAAGTCACCTTTTTAAAATTTCTTTAGAGAAGTCCACTTGTTGTTAAGAGCTGAAGACCATTTTTCTATCATTCATGCTGCAAAATGCAGTAGTCACGCTATTTCCAAAAGGATCCTAAAAACTGTAGTGCAAAAGAAATCTAATAAAATAAATAATTACAAAACCATCAACATTTTTTCAAAAAATGTGTTCAAAACAGTGACTTTTACAAAAGATGTGAATTTGTTTCAAATGAAAAAAGGAATTCTCATTATGAAGATCAAAGACTCCTTTCACAGATAATTTATACTGCATCAATGATTTAAAGGTGTACAAACAATGGCCATAGACTTTTTTTAAATTATGTCTGAAAGATCAATATAAATACTTATGGAGGGGGAGTGTTTTATACCCCAAACTCCAATATCTCATCTCTGTGTCCTGTCCTGATATTATGATTTGTAAAAATCTTAACGACGCAATGATTCAAGTTTTCGTAACTTCAATGATGTGTTAGAGGACAATGCATCTTGGTTTGAAGAATTTGTTGTATCCGAAGGCCGGAACAGTACTCTACCACGATGATTAAATACATAAAATGAAGGGTGATTCCTTAATGTGTCAAATGTCCTTAAAAAAAAAAAAAGCATCAATTTTAGATAAACCTTACAAAGCCTATTTGAAAATAAGCAGGTTTCTGACGAATTATGAATTTACTATGGGTTATATTTTAAACTATGTTTAAATCCATGAAATCATACTGTATCTCATTTTTCTGTATAAAAATAATAAACTTAGAAAAGCAACAGAGAGCCCTCGAATTTTTTTATTCAGCCATTCCTTCCAGTGTCTATGACTAACACAAATAATTGCTCAACTTTAATCACCTCTGTAGATCTAACACTAGCCCATGACAAATAGTCTTTTTTAAAAAAACAACAGAGATTGTACTTTTGATTATTTTCATTTGACCCTCACTATTCAAGTCCTATGATCATTTCACAGATCTGTTTTCCAAGAATCTTTCAAGTACAATGAAAAAATTCCTTTGGCCCTTCTGTACCTGCTGTTGTCCAAACTCATATATTTTGCTACCACCTACTTAATGTGATTCTGTTTTACTTCTTTCTTTACTGGCCCCTTGCCTGTAATTCTTAGTAGACTCTTTGTAAGAGCAGTAGTGGGTGGTGATAGTGGAGTGGATTCTTCTTTTCCAGTGGGAGATACGTAGTCTAAAAAAAGTTCTTTTTAGACTACATGTATGTAGGTGTATGGCTTTTAGTTAGTTTGTTTTTAAATATTATTTTCCTGGAAAAAAGAATTCCTCCTCTGATAAAAACCCAAGTCTCAAAGTCGGCCCACCTAAACTTCCAAGTGTTCCCCCACATAAAACAGGGAGCCTGAGATGTGATTATCTACAATATAAATTAAAAAGTAAAAGTAAAAAGAGGGTATGTTTCCTCTAACACATAAATGTTTGTTGTGAATCCTCCTAAGGAAATATTGTAAAGTTAAATTTTCCAGGATCAAGAAAGTAGATAAAGTCCAGAGATGGAATTAAATAAAGCTAAAAGATGACTTTATGAAAGTAAGAAATATGGAAAATAAAAGCAAGCAAAGCTCAGAAAAAATAGCTTAGAAGAAGTACAGGAGAAAAAAGAAAGCAGAGTAACAAATATATTTTAATTCAGGGATATAAAAGGGCCTGAGAGTAGTTTATGTAACAGACTAGGTTCAAGTGATAGAGGAAACAGAAGACCCCTCATTCTTCCCAAGACTAAGCTGGGACAAGAGGATAAAGAGAGTCAAAAGGAAGGAAGCGGGGAGGTAAGGAAAGAGAGGGAGGGAAGGAAAGGGAGGGAAGGAGAGAAGGAGGGGGGAAGGGAATGAAGGGAAAACTTTCTGAGGGAATATCTTCCTATATATCTATTTCCATCCACCTGTCCATGCAACCAACCAACAAATAATTTTAAGCAACCATAATAGAACATCTTATTCTAATTTCAATAATCTGTCACTCAACATCCATTCTTCCTATCATATCAAACACTGCCTCAATATTTTTACTTCATTACTCATAAAGACTGTATAATTAAAATATAAAAACAAAACCAACTTTTCTGTACCAGAACACATACATTTAAAATTATGTACATGAAGCAAAAATCCCTAAGATATTAAATGCCTACAAAAAGGGAAAGACTTACTTATTTTTTAGTTCTGAAGTAGCATCCATGTCTTTAAACTCCCCTGCAATATGAACTATACCATAGCAGGTAACTGCAAAGGCCAGAAGTGTCTGAAGAACTATCTGTGAGTATAAAGATTGAGGTTACTAAATAACATACAAATATTATTATAAAAATTTACAAATTTCTCTCCATCTCTTTTTAGCCTCTAACAGGTATTTCTCGCAGATCCTATCAAGGAGTCAATTCTCATTTTAAATGATATAAACTTCAACACATTAAAATCTTCTATAAATTGGCTGCAAAAATAGTTGTGGGTTTTGTTCAAATAGCAGAAACAGGTACTGAGCCATTCAGCTTAAGAAACAGAACATAACCAGTACCTTTCAAGTCCTATGTGTCCCTCTGTAATTATATCCTTAACCCTCCCTCTCAAAGTTAGCTATTGTTCCAAATTATGCATTAATCAGTTCTTTGCTTTTCTTTATAATTTTGCTAGCTATGTATGTACCTCTAAAACATATATTGCTTACTTTTCCCTATTTTGAACTTTTTCATGGGATTCATCTCTGTTGCAGTATACAGTTGTCGTCTGTTTATTTTCATTGTGTTTTGTATTTCTTTATATGAAAATACCACAACGTATCCATTCCACTGTTAATGGTTATGTAGGCTGTTTCCTGTGTGTTACTTTTACAATGTCGATATGGATATCCTTGTGTATGTCTCTTGGTGCATGGGAGTAGAATCACTGGTACTAGAGTATATGCATGTTCAACTTTATTAGGTAATATTAAACTTCTTTCCAAAGAGGTTGTGCAAGCAAAAACGTGCAATGCTTGATATTAACCAACACAGGATTACAGACGTATTTTATTTTCTTGATTGTGATTTTCTGTTTTTCAAATTTTCCAATTTGTAAACAGAAGAAATTTATTTTAAATAAATATAAATGAATGTGTGTGTGTATCTATAAAGCAAAGGTGATGGGAGAATGAGTTAATAACCACATCTGCCATAGCTTTAATCATAGACAACTGAAGTCAAAATAAGCCACAAGCTGTTACTCTAACTTTATAAATTAAATTCTAATGTCATACGTTATACCAGTTTACATTCCTACCAAGTATACCAAGGTCTAGTTCATATGATGCAATCATAGGTATCATTAACAAGAATGTGGTAAATCTATGAGTCATCGTGAAAATATATCAAGATAAATTAAGTAATAAAAATCTAATTATAAAACTATACATATATACAAAAATGCATAACACCATTTGCAATCTACCAAAGAAAAATTCTGAGTGTTTTGATTAGGTAAAACTACACAGACATAAATAAAGATAATGTTGTTTATGCACAAGAAGAAAACTGAACTACTGGTACACTCCAAACCGTTCAGAATAGAAGTGCTGAGCAGTGGGGGGCAGTTTTTGTGTTGTTGGGTCTTTTTGTTTTTGTTTTTAGTATGTGGTCAGTTTTACTTTTTACAGTTACTGCTTGATTCTGTTACAAAGAACTTACTATTTTGTAATTTAAAATTCAATAAAGATAAAAATTATGAGTGAAGCTCACATATCATTTTAGCTTAAAAAAAAAACATTTCCTTGATTTTTAGTTTTATCACCTATGTTTATGTCCCTAAACAATATTTTGTTAGTTTTGCTTTTTCTTAAACTTTATATAAAAAGGAACTTTTCAAAAAATAAAGTCAAATAATCAACTTTTGAAGTCCATCTCAGACTATGGACAGAGCAACTTCTAGAAAGACTAAACTACAGTTCTAGAAACCAAACAGAAATCTTTTGTTTCCAAATCTTTGGGTTTTACAATGAGTGACGAAAAGTAGAGTACAGATGTAATTTCATGTCTAGGAAATTTTAAGAGAATAAAAACCAGTAAAAGATATTGTAAGCAATATGGCTAATTTTTAAAATATATATTAATGGAATATAAATGATCAACTTACATCTATTGGCAGTGATTCATCTTCCTTTTCTGTTAATCGCATATAAGAACGATCTATAAACCAGAAGCATACCATTATGGAAATTGTAGTTCATTTTTCTTTCTTAAAATGCAAGCAAATCAACATACCAAAGAAGCAGCTGACTTATATGCTACATAAAGTAATGCGAATTCTAGATTCCTCAAAAACCTCTATCTTCTAAGTCTGTCAGCCTGATCTTGAACTGTTTTATCCTCATCATGACCCACTTTGCCACCTTATAAAACAGGGTAAGAGTGACAGGTTAAGTGTAAGCAAGAAATACCTACACATAATTTTTCTTTCATTACTACAAGAAAACTAGAATCCTCTAAAACGAAACCATTTCTTTCACTAACTGGTCACAGAAATCACATTATTTAAAAATTAATAAGCCTACAGAAAATCTCAACTCTGAAAGAACACCACCATCACATAGAATTGGTATGAAAATCTTTTTCCTGAGAATATGCTGGGGCAGTAGTGGAACAGGAAAAAATCCAGGACATCAATTTCTGTTTCTGTGATTAAATTATAATGCTGCTGCTGCCTTAGTCTCAGGAAGCAGCAAGGTATGAAGGAAAAAAAAAATCAGGATCTGGAAGCTGATAGGCCTGGATCATAAAACCAGCTCTTCAACTTTCTGTAACTGACATTATCTCATTCAATGTAATGTAACATGTATCTCAATTTCAGAATGTTAAAATGGAGGAGTGGGAGGGTAAGTGTCTTAGAATTAAAGAAATACAGTATCTTCTCACTGCCTAAGTTTCTGCAACAGTAAAATGGGAATAATGTGAGGATAAATGAAATATGTGATAGGCACTCTGCCATAATAAAGTTCCTTACCATAGTATGTTAGCTGCTGCCACAATCTGACATGACACAATTAGCCTCAAAGGTAAATATTAGTCTTTCCAACTGAGCATTATAAAGAGGTCCCATTGCAGTGACAAATGCCACAAGGCATTTTCATCTCACTGGAAACATAAAAACACAAAATCCTAATTCTAGAGAAACCTTGCACAATCCCTAGTCAATAATATATTGTGAATTAAAAAACAAAATTGTTTTGAGTGAACGTGCATTGACTCAAAAGAGGATGGGTTTAGAGACATTTCTGAAGTTTTCTCTTACAGAGTTTATCACAAGTGTAAAAGAAAAATCAAACCAATACCAAAAATAGGTTTTGGCTAACTTCCTACTGTCTGTTCAGTTCCCAGCTAGCTTTTTTCTCTGCATGAAGCCTAATCCGACTCTAACATTGCCTTTAACCAGGTATCTCATCTGTAAAACTAAGAGGTTGGACTTCAATGATCTTGCTCTAGTACCTTAAAATTTTACAGCTGAAGCACATTGTAGAAAATGCCACAGCACTCCACAGAATCCTACCCTCCCCTATAGGGCAGTGCTTCTCAAAGGAATGTGAACACAAATCACCTGGAGATCTCATTGAAATGCAGATTCGGATTCCACAAATCTGGGGCGGGCATTTCTAACAAGCTCCCAGGTGATTTCAACTGTTGACCTCACTTGAGCAACAAGGCTCTAGGACTACCCCAGTCTCCATGTATCTTTACATACTTTCAGTATAGCATCTATCACTCTTTTTGTAATTATTTCTTGATCCATTTGTTTCTCCACTTGACTTTGAACTCCCTTAGGGCGTCACTGTACCTCTAGTACCTAAGCACAGCGTCATTTCAAACAATTCACCAGGAATGAATTTTATAAGGCAGTGTAGCACATAGACTCTGGAGTCAAACTGCTTGTCTTTAAATCCTGGTCCCACTGTTTCTCATCTCCGTAATTGCGTGCACGTTTCTTAGCTGTGTGTCTCAATTTCCTCATCTTTCAAAGATGATAATAAGATATAATAGCTTCCTAACAGGACTTTTGGTAGGACTGAATTATATAATATATGTAACGTGCTTCGTTCAGTCCCTGGCACTTGGTAAGCACTTAATAATGTTAGCTATTATTATCATCAAAGATTGGAGCTTTAGAGAAACCAGCACAGAACAGGGGAAACATGACAACTAAACGCAATGTGATACTCTGGATTGATTCCTAGAACAGAAACACATTGATGGAAAAACTAGTGAGATCCAAATAAAAGCTAGACTTCAGTTAACAGTAATATACCAGTGTCAGTTTCTTAGTTGTGACAATATACCACGGTAATGTTAAGATGTTACCTACGATGGAAACTGGGTGAGGGGTATATAGGAACTCTCTGTAGTATCTTTGCAACTTTTCTGTAAATTGAAAACTTCTAAATAAAAATTTATTTTTAAAATATGTTGCATTTCCTTCAGACAATGTCATAATACATGTATGTATTAACAGTAGTTAAAATAATTGGATTATTTTAATTATAATGAAACAAAAGGTTTTAACTTGAAAAATACTGGAGCTTTGAAGGAATTCACATTTCATTTTCTACTTCGTTCCTGAAGATGAAAAGTAATCTAGCAACTAAAAGAATAAAGTTCAAGTTTGAATTTATTTACTTCATTCGACAAATTTATTGAGTACCTATGGTGGGGGAAATTGTGCTAGGCACTAAGATTACAGCAATAAACAAAAAAAATATACATTGTTCCTGCCCTTATGAGCTCTATAGGCTAGGACAGGGGTCAGCCAACTTTACCTGTAAATGGCGAGATAATAAATATTTTAGGCTTTGTAGGCCATACTGTATCACAACTATACACAATTCTGCCTTTAGAAAGCAGCCAGACAATACCTAAATGAATGGGTGTGACTGTGTGACAATAAAACTTCATTGATGGACACTGAAACTTGGATTTTATATAATTGTCATGGATCATAAGATATTCTTTTGCTTTATTCCCCCAACGAATTAAAAATGTAAAAAATTCTTAGCTCAATATGAAAACAGAAGGGAGGCTGCATTTGGCCCACATGCCAGAATTTGCTGACCCTTGGTCTAGGAGAGAAGGAAGATGTTAAAACAGACCAGCTGTCTCAAGACTGCACTGTATCTTCTGCTGGACTCCAACTTTCTTCTTGATGATACAATTCTATCTGTACGATAAAGTATTTTACTCTTTCTTTCATTTAAACTTCTCAACCGCTCTGTGACACAAAAAGGGCAGGAATTAAAATCCACCTCAGTAAAGCCTCAGAGAAGGAACACGACTTGCCCAAGGTCACAGATTTAGCGGCAAAGCAAGTTTTTAATAACCAGCCCTCCGGACTACCAGTCCAGCGCTCTTTCCCCTGTGTCTCTCCATGAGGCAAACGGTCACTTAACTTCTCAGTCACTGCCTGAACAGCCCAGGAGTGCCCCAAATGCTGTCCCCTAGTTGTCATGGGACCACGAGCATCCGAGGTCTTCAATGTGACACTTTGCCTGATCAGCCCTACGCTGGATCTGACATTACCTGCCCTGGATTCCCAGATAGACTCCCTCTTTGCCCACCTTGCAGCCCGCCAGTCCCACTCTGAGCCCTCTCCCAGACACCTCCTTCTAATGTTGCTTCGATCTTTCACCGAGGAGCCCCACACTGCTTCTCATAATCACCCCAAACTCTAAGGTCTTGAATGACCCTTCCTGGGACACTTGGTCTGACACTTCCTCTGGGATGCGCCCACACACCGCCCCTGGAGTGCAGCACAGGAGCAATCCGTGCATCCCTCAGGCACTTACGCTGCGCAGCGGAAAAGGCCGCGTGGGCTAGGGCAAAGAGGCCGATGCCCACTAGCCCCTTCCACAGCGACGGCGCCATGATTCCAGACGAGTAGCAGCCCAACAAAAGCAGTGAAGGGCAGCGAAGCAGTTCCCTCTTCCACAGGCGGGTGTATGCGCAGCGCAGAGAGATGACGTCACTGGACCCTGATTGCGAAATGTCTCGCAGAGATGGAAAAAACCGAAGAACCTTGAGAAAGCGGAAACAAGAATGTCGGGAAGAAAGGAAAAGCACACTGAAAAAGGTTCACGAGTGCCCGCGAGGAGAGTCTGCGCTGCGCTGCCTCTGGGAGGGGCGGAGCTGAGCGGTGGGTAAAAGAAGAGGCGAGAGCGGACCAATGGGGAAGCGGAGAGGAAGGGCGCCAGCAAATGAGCGTGGGCCGCGGGGCAGGGGGCGGGGCCTGCGGATAGGCCAGGGTAGGGCAGAGCGGCGGTAGGCTGGAGGGGTTGGTCAAAGGCCCTCGGTGGTGGTTTTCTGTCCCCAGCAGGAGATTTTCATTTGTTTGTTTGGCTTTTCCCTCAAGCTGTGTCCTTTGTTTTCTGTTGACTTTTCCTATGCATCAGCCCTTTGGGAACCGGCACTACGGAAGGAGACAATACTGTGAAAGCAGAGGCGGGTGGGGTGCAAAGGAAAACAGCCTAGGATTTGGAGCCCTAAACACGTGTCACGCTCAGGGGGATCCTCGGCTAAAGTTAGTTCCCTTCTGCTTACCTTCAAAAGGTCTTTACGAAGGATTCACGCCCAAAGGGATGTAGCGCAGCGGGAGTGTTTTGTCATGAAGAAAATCAGTTTACATTAGGGAGAAATGAAAGGGGAGGAATAAAAGGATGGTAACAACTCAGGCCCATCTTATCTCCGTCTCTGTGTCTCTCAGTCTGTCTCTCTGATTAGAATAAAATGTACTCTCCTTTCTCGATTTTTCTTTATTACTTTATTCCCTAAAATGGAGACATTCGACAGTGAGGTTCTCCTCTTGACCTCTTTTCACTCTGCTATTTTGCAATTTCACCAATTCATTCTCACCGCTTCAGCCACTGGAGACATTACAGTGGTTCCAAATGAACATCTCTATCGCAAATGTCTCTCCTCAGCTCCAGACGTGCATTTCCAATTACCTGCTGGACATTTATTTCTATCCCGTGGCACTTCAAACTTAATATGGCCAAAACAGATTTCATCCTTTTTTCCAAACTCTGCACCAACTCCTCCAGTGCCCCCTGACTGGCACAGGGTTGTAAACTGCATATCACAAGGTAAATGCATAGCGTAATCACCATTCTTTTCCCCTCGACCCTGTCAGAATTCTATGTTTTAGCTGTATCTTGCTTGACGATGTCTACCTTGACCACCTCTTTTAAATTTGCAATCTTCATATTTCTGATCCCCTTAACCTGCTTTATTTTTATCACCTTCTAACATACTCTATAATTTACTTATTATATTTATTTTGTTATTGTTGTTCACTGTCTCTCGTACCCCACTGGAATGTAAGTTGCAAGAGGATAGAGATTTCTATGTCTAGAACATTGCCTGTCACATGATAGGCATTCAAATAAATGTTTGTTAAATGAATTAATAAATTATGGGATAGAATGGAGGATGACGGATGTACCCTTGTTTGAAAGGATCTCTATAGAGAGTTCTTCCTTTAATTTGAATTGGGTTCCAAAATCCCCGTGGACTTATATGCTCTCATAAATTTTAATAAGTCTTTGATTGATGATAAACATTTTCTGATATACTTGAGCTTCCTCAAAGCTGGAAAAAAAAACTAGAAATAAAGAAGTCCTCCAAGAATTATCAGATTTCCTCACCTTTACCTATATAGTTTTTGTCTTGGATCTCATTTACAAACCTTTCATTATGGTCATTATTTTTCTATGGGAACTCTCCAATTTCTTCACCTCTAAGCCAAGATTCGACACAGTACTTGATCAATGTCAAGTAAAGTATTGTGTATTCCTTACAAATGCAGTTCTATTTAAAACTTCACGATCAAGGAAAACCAGGAAATAATCTCTCTGTACTTGACAGGAAAGTACTTCCTTCTCCACCACTGGGAGGCAACAAGATAGAACAGATAGTTGAGCAAAAAAAAATCTTAAAGCTTTGTTTTAGCTTCGATAATGGTCAAATTGAAATTAACCTTTTCGGGTAACCTATTAAATTACCTTTTCAAATATTAATTTATCTGAAGCAGAAAATGATTAGGAGGTTTCTTAAAGGATCTGAGACCTTATTCCTTTTTTTTTAAAAGATGAGATTGTGGGAAAAAAGATAGAGCCAGTAAGGAATCTGATATTTGTATAAGCCACTGATATGTTATCTTAGTGTTCAGGGAAATAACCTGTGTATGTCCAGGCATTAAATTTTGTTCTCTTCACTACCTTCTTAAAATGCATTCCCCACTCTCTTCCTTTGACTCTTACTCATGTACTGAGAGCAAAAGAAACTACACTAGTTTCATATTTTCTAGAAATAAGTGGTTAACTCATATTTATGGAATGAGATTTTGTCTTACCTGTGGATCCCAACCTAAAAGGAAGCCAAGATATTTGTAGTCGCAGTTACCACGGACCGGACCATATCGTTCAAATAAGTACCTTGGGTACACTCACACATTGTTCTCTAGGTCTGAGTTAATTTCAAAGGTGCAAAGTACAGCTAGTGGCAGCACTGTTTTCATGAGCTCTTGGAACGAAAGTCAAACCTCATAAGAAAGAGCATTTAAATTCCTAGGTAATGCCAGAAATGCCTTTAGTTTTCTCAAAGAAATGGCCATTTTCCATATGCACAGGAGATAATGATGTGGATATTATTAAAGGTGGGAATAATGATCTTTAAAGCATGTTTCCTACCCAGATGTTATTTATGAAGACTCATTTCATTTCCCCAGGATGGTCAGTTGAAAAGAGAAACCAATGCAATTCCAGAATTGTCTTCAAGTTAATTAACTTTTTTACATGCCACCAAACTACACAACTTCATATACCACTCATCTATGTCTCCATTTTCCATGCTGATTCTCCCTCCACCTAGCACACTCTGTTTCTTCCTACCTGGTTCAAAACTCATGACTACGATAGGCATATATTTATTGAGGGTACTAAACCTTTCTTCAAGGTACTTATATTTATTACAACCTCCCTGGGTAACAAATTCAAGATGTTTACTACCTTTTGGGTAAACTAGTATTTTCAATTTTTATATTGAAATTGCATCTTCTCATTTATTTTCTTTACAAAAGTGATGTGTGCTCACTGTAAGAAATTCAAATGATAAAACAATGTATTCCTCTTAAAGAAAGCATTAAGTGGTTTCTTGGTGTTTCGAGTTTTGAATCTTCATAAACAAAACTATGGTACTTGATTCAGATCTTTAAGGTTTGTTTGCTGGAAGGTCCGTAATACCATGGTTAAAAATATATACTCTGGAATTAGATTGGGTTTGAATCCTTGCTTCTCTATTACTACCTCTGAGAGATTGGACAATTTACCTAACTTTACTCTACCTCAGTTTTCTCATCTGTAAAGTGGGGATAATAATAGTACTTACTTGATAAGATTGTTGTCAGGATTGAGAGGATATATATAAGCTGTTTAGAATAATCTTACACATAGCAAGCACTCAATAAATGTTAACCATTATTATTATCGCTGTTTCTGCTGTTGACTCTTCTGGCTGTTTATCTATACTGAAGTTCTTTATTTCTTTAGTCTTACCTACAACATCATTTGTTTCTCCCCTTTGATTATTTTAATTGCTCTCCTCTGGACTATTTCTAGCTTTACTAATATCTCTCTTAGGGTTTCATTACCACATCTGCACAAAGTATCTTAGGTTACTTGTCTGAAGTTAATATAATTATTCATTTCAAATAGCCTGGATACCAAAAATGACACAGAAAATCTTATTTGCTTTTTTTTTAGCACATTGGGCTGCTCTGTTTGGAAAAGAAACTGGAAACTCCAGTATAATTATGCTGGGTTCTAACTGATAGTTGTGACCTAGCCTTTATTCTACTTCTTGAATATAGGCATTCTCTGTACTACTGCCTTAAGACTGGGTCTTTTTCTACCCTCTCTTCTTTGGGAGATGATTGTTGGAGTAGAAACAATCTTCCTCTCCAGGAAAGAGGCATGGAAGAGATGATGGAATGCAGAGTACCCATCGAGGCATTAGTTTCATAAGGGAGAAGAAAACATCTCTTCCAGTGAGGCTGGAGGGGAGGAAGAAAGAATTGGCACTGATGAGATGTTTAAGTAGATTGCAGGGTAAGGAAAGTGAGGACTATTTTTTTGAGGATCTTGATTTCCCCAGTGAAAGAGGAGGCAAGGTTTGGATTCCAGGCGACTTGTCTGTATGAGTATGGAAGTCACTCAGGGTGATGGCAGGGCTGGGGTGGAGGGAGCTGGTGGTGGGGAGAAAAAGCTGTGAACCAAATGCCCAAGTCCTCTGTGAATGTAGCGGAGCGACTAGGGAGCCATCAGAGGACAGCAACAAGGATAGGAGACGTCGTTCACCTTCTGTGAAGGGTGGAGGAGTAATGAGCTTGGAATAACAATGGGGAGTAAGCCAAATGCCAACTCCTCTTTCAGGCCACATGATACAGGGCGTGAGTTGTGTATATGTGTGTATGGGTGGTGAGGAAATGACTTGAAACAGCTTCAGAGAATGCAATGTCCCTGGTGACATTCAGGTACTGTTAAAAGAAAGAGACGGAGGGAGCATCAGTGCAGCAACTGAGAGGGTTGGGTAGTTTGTTCATAATGGAGGGCATTCCAGAGAGTACACAACAAGGATTGGCAAGGAGGACAGTAGTGAGAGGAGAAAGTGGTAGGTGAGAGTCAGAAGAAGCATAAGGCAGTGTTCGGTTGAAAGAGAAGTATATTCTGAGAGGAGCTGAAGGCTCACGAGGATTGGCCCTCTTGATAGAATATTGCCATCTCAAGATTCCTCCTGGAACTCTGATGTAAAGAGGCTGCTGGTGATGCCTACTAAGTTGCTGTAGTCATTTAAACAGAGGTAGAGTCTGGGGTGTGAAGACTTGCTAACTATGGTCAGGAAAGCAAACTGTGACTTTGTTTTTTTTCAACTTCCAAACACTGGGATACCAGAGGGGGCGGGGGAGGTAGATGGGGTAAAAGTGGTCAAATATGTGGCAACAGAAAGAAATATAACTATGAGAGGTGAACATACAATGTAAATAAGTATATGCCTTACTGTTAAAATGTGCAGCTGAGACTTGCTGAATTTCATTAACCAATGTCACCATTAAATCTTTCAATCAATCAGTCAGTCAAGACACTAGGAGAAGGAAAAATGGTTTTGTGCTGAGTCAAAACAGGATTGGGTGGTTAGGTCTGAAGAAGCAGGTAAAACTCTTTGCTAGTCTTCTGGGGTGACCAAGATAGATCTGGAAGTGGGCAGTGGGGAGACTGGGGAGGATCCTCACCTGGGGTTCTTGCATCTACAAAGCCTAGCCCTGTGTGAACAGGCCAGTGTGGTTAGGCAGGAGTCAGGGCATAGGGCACATGTGGTAACAAGTTTTCTTGAGAAGGCACAGACAGACCCAGGTACTAAGAGGAGAGAATGGGATGACAGTCACTGGGACAGTTCTTGAACCAACTTGAAGTTGAACACCATTCTAGCACTTTTTTTTAAACTCACTGTCCTCACAGAGCTTGTTAGTGGGAGTGAGTTTACACTAGGGCAGCTTGGAGTCGCCCGAATGTTACTTGTTTTAACCAGGAGGTTATATCACCATGAGATGAAAATGTTTGAGAATCATGAATTCTAGGCGGAATGATAGGAATTGGATTGATAGTGGTACCATTGATGGTATGAAAAATTTGAGAAAGAATAAATGTTTGCAGGGAGAAAATAATGAGCTCATTTAAAAACATTTTTTTTAGTTTTTGAGATAGGTAGGAGCCTGAACAGGATATGTATCCAGTATCTAACAGGTAGAGGCCTGAAGGGAGGATGGCAGGTCAGGCTTGGAATTTACGGTTCATTTATGTGGAGGTAGAAACAAAAGTCTAGAGAGGACAAAAAGCCCACATAATAAGGAGTGATCTGAGAAGTACAGGGAAAATAGGAATCCACTGTTCTCAGAGAAGTGAGAACTGTGAAAATTCTGGTATGTGAGATTCAGAGGCTGAAAACAGAGAAAATATCCTTTGAGGAAAAGAGCTGAAAGATGGTGCCAAAAGTGACTTCTGTCAACCAATGATGATTGTTGGTGCCATTTCAGCATCGACAGGAATCCCTAATTTGGGGTGTGCCAAAGAAGGAAACAATTCAGTGCAAACAGCTCAATTGTGATAGAGTACAGCTATGGAACACCTCAGTAGCATTACAGCTCAATTATGGATGTGAAGCTGGCTATGGGGTGGGCCCTGGGGCAAGGTCTCTCTCTGGCTAGACTGCTTGCTTAGGTCCATTCCCCAGGGAAACACAATCTTCAATCTTTGGTGGAAAATGGAAGTGTGTTATTTGAGCCAGAGTAATGCTGTCTATACAGGGAGAAATCCCTCCTCCCCAGGTCCCTGATTGGCCTGTCCTTATGTAAATGAGGACTCCAAATCCTCTAGTTTGATTGGTACAAAAAGCACTGTCCTGACTGGTAAGATGAAATGCTAATCAGGAATGACACGCCCAAAGGGCAGACAGGGCAGGCACCAGAGCTTTGCTAAAGGGAATCCTGCTCCACTCCATAGAGTCAGCCCCTGCACAACAGCTTCTTCACTGCAATCATGGCCATTCCTTACAAGCAATCAGCCCAAGGGTCAATCTCTTCCACTGACATGCAAATAGAAATCAAGGCTCAACTATAACAGGAGGGGCACACACAATCCACACAAGGGACACACCTGGAACACTCAGCTCAGGTGACCAGGGAGAATGTGCCACTGGGCCCCAAGTGCACCTACTACATAAGACCACTCTGCAAAGACTGAGAAACATAGCAGCTCTACTTAATATATAGAATCAAACATAGGAAGGCAGCTAAAATGGGAAGTCAAAGAAATGTGTTCCAAATGAAAGATGAGAACAAATCTCCAGAAAAAGAACTAAACAAAATGGAGACAAGCAATTACCAGAGTTCAAAACACTTGTTATAAGGATGCTCAACAATCTCAGTGAAAACTTCAATAAAGAGAAGGAAACATAAAAATGGAGATAGAAAACATAAAAGGGAATCAGTCAGAAATGAAGAACGCAATAACAAATGAAGAATACATTAGAAGAAATCAAAAGTAAATTAAATAAAGCAGAGGAACAAATCAGCGATTTGGAAGAGAAGGTATCAGAAAACATCCAATCAGAACAACAAACAGAAAAAAAGAATCCCTCCTAAAATGAGATAGTTGAAGGCACCTCTGGGACATCAAAGGTATCAACATTCACATCACATGGGTATGAGAAAGAGAAGAGAGAGAGCAAGGAATAGAAAACCTATTTGAAGAAATAATGATGGAAAATTTCCCTAACTTGGTGAAGTAAATAGACATACAAGCATGGGAAATGCAGAGATCCTAAACAAGATGAACCCAAAGAGGCCCACACCAAGACACGCCATAATTAAAATGCCAAAGGTTAAAGACAAAGAGAATCTTAAAAGCAGAAAGAGAAAAACAGTTCGTTACCTACCAGGGAGTCCCCATAAGACTGTCAGCTGTCTACGGCCATGCCACCCTGAGCATGCCTGATCTCGTCTGATCTCGGAAACTAAGCAGGTTCGGGCCTGGTTAGTACTTGGATGGGAGACCACCTAGGAATATCAGGTTCTGTAGGTGTTCAAAAAAAAGACTGTCAGCTAATTTCTCAACAGAAACTTTGCAGGCCAGAAGGGATTGGTAGGAAATATTCAAAGCGATTAAAAGCAAGGACCTACAACCCAGATTACTCTACCCAGCAAGGCTATCATTTAGAATCAAAAGACAGATTAAAGAGCTTCCTAGATGAGAAAAAAATGAAAGGAGTTCATCACCACCAAATCAGTATTACAAGAAATGTTAAAGGGACTTCTTTAAGAAAAAGAAAAAAAAGATAAAAAATATGAATAATACAATGGCAATAACGACATATTTGTCAACACTTAAATGTAAATGGATTAAATGCTCCAATCAAAAAACATAAGGTGGCTGAATAGATAAGAAAACAGAGACTCATTTCAGATCGAAAGGCACACACAGACTATAAATAAAGGTATGGAAAAGATATTTTATGAAAATTGAAACAAGCAAACAAAAAGCTAGGGTAGAAATACTTATACCAGACAAAATAAACTGAAACAAAGGCTATATCAAGAGACAAAGAAGGATCTACTAATATCACTTGTAGGTATTTATCTGAAGAAACCCAGAATACTACTTTGAAAGGTCATGAGCACCCATATGTTCATTGCAGCATTATTTACAATAGCCAAGATATGGAGGTAACTTGGGTGTCCATCAATGGATGCATGGATAAAGAGGTGGTACATATATAAAATGGAATATTAGCCATAAAAAGGAATGAAATCTTGCCATCTTCCACAACATGGATGGACCTAGAGGGTATTGTGCTGAGTGCAGTAAGTCGGATAGCGAAAGACAAATGCCATATGGTTTCACTTATATGTGGAATCTAAAGAACGAAATAAATAAAAACAAACAAACTCATAGAGACAGAGAAACATTTTGAGGGTTGTTTGGTGTGGGTGTTTGGGGAATTGGCGAAAAAGTGGAAGGGATTAAGAAGTACAAATTGGTAGTTACAAAATATGGGAATGTAAAGTATAGCATAAGGAATATAATCAATAATATTGTAATAACTATGTATGGTGTCAGATGGGTACTAGATTTATTGGGGCGATTACTTCGTAAATTATATAACTATCTAATCACTATGTTGTACACCTGAAATTAATATAATATTGTATGTCAACTGTAATTGGATAATAAAAATTATTTTTAAAAAAGGAAAGAAATGCTAATTAGGATAAAGCTGTGCAGCCTGATTGGACAGGGAACAAATCAGTCCTATTGGTTGAAATAGGATACCAGGACCTCCTGCTCAGATGGCAGAAACACAGTGTAAGCAGGCAGTTCAGTGCAAGCGGCAGGTGGCATGCGTGAGAGGCCCTGTTTAGAAATGGCTTCCAGGTTTTAAAATTTGAGCCCAGTTAGCCATCAGGACTCCTTCCTGGTAGGCGTCTTCTTTCTTAGGGTGACCCTTCTGAGCTGGCGAAATTTGCTTTAAGACAGAAGGGAAACAGAGCAAGAGGAGAAGGAAAGATGGGCCACACCACAAAAGATTTCTTCTTCCAGGGGAGTGTTTTGGAGAATGGGTAAATTTTAGTACAAACCAGTTGAATCTTCTCTGCGAGATTGATGAGTTTTTCTGTCAGGTTCCCGATGTGAGAGATAACTTTTATCAGATGTTTACATCTAAGGAAAGCTCAATATACAGACACATTCATAATCCTTGCCTTTGAGTCCATTCTTCTACGAGCTACTACAGTGTTGTTTTTCCCAATGAGGACAGAACAAGGAGAATCCGATTTAAATTACAGAGATGGAGATTTAGACCACCCCCAAGGGAACAACTTCTTATCCTGTTAAGAGACACTGGGGCACAATATTGAGATGTGTTATGAAAGATAGATTCCCCCGAGAGCTCTAAGAATAGAATCAAAGTAGACATAGTGCAATTTGTAGCTGCTTGATTACGCTGAGCCGAGATTTCTTTTCCAGAAGACAGTGGGCTAGATTCGATGGCCTTCATTCCCTGGCAGTGCCTGAGTGTGCATATTCGGTGCTGGGGCAGCTGGTGCGGAAGGGGTGGACAAAAGTTAGCTCCATGCAGAGCTAACTGGAAATGTTGCGGCCCCTTTAAGAGCGGCGGCAGAGGCGCGCGTACCGCCGGCTTCCCTGGGGCCCCGCCCCATTCCCGTGAGCCCTCGGGGAGTGGTCTGACCGCGGGCGGCGGCGGGTGAGGAGCGGGGCGGGAGGCGGGGGGAGTCATGGCTCCGCGCGGCTGGCTGCGGGCGCCCCTCCGCCGCGGTGTTGGTGGCGGCGGCCCTCGGGCCCGCGGGCTCACGCGTCCGCTCTGGTTGCTCCTCGCAGTGGGCATCTTTGGCTGGGCCGGGGCTTCGGACGGCGCTGACAGAGCGGCGAGAGCCATGGACGAGGAGATCGTGTCTGAGAAGCAAGCCGAAGAGAGCCACCGTCAGGACAGCGCCAACCTGCTCATCTTCATCCTGCTGCTCACCCTCACCATTCTCACAATCTGGCTTTTCAAGCACCGCCGGGCCCGCTTCCTCCATGAAACCGGCCTGGCTATGATTTATGGCAAGTGCCTCACCTCCACGTCCGTCCCTGGCGCTCCCCCTTTCTCTGCCCGCCGGTTGCTTCGCCTCCTCTCCTCGCCCTGCTTGTCCTATGGTGAGACTCCCTTTCTACTGATTCCTTCCATTCTGCCTCTCCCCTCCCCACCCATTGCTCTGCCTCACGCCCCATTTTGCTGCTACGCCCCCGGTTATCTGCTCACCCTGTTTCCTCAGCCCCGCCCCCATCTTTCCTGCCTCACTTGCTTTCATACACAACTTCCACACCTTTTATTCCCCTCTGACCCCACCCCCTTTATTCTTCCTCACCTACATGCCTATGCCTACCTAGCTTGGGACCCACGACTGAGGATGGGAAGGGAGTGGGTGCGGTGTCTCGGATTGGTCTGGAGACTGGGGGAGGGGAAGACATTTCTCTGGGGTGTCAGTTTGTTTAGGGTACACTGAAGCTGCAGTAGTATGTATCTCTACTGCTCAGAACCTGTGTTCCTTTGGAGCCAGTGTCCGCCTTTACCCATCACCCAGTTCTTGCTACGCCCTGTCCTTTCGAGGTAGAGAACGAAGACCTCACTCCCATTTTATTTAGTCCAAGTTAAAACCAGAACGCGAAAGAAGCTAAAGAAGGCTTAGGCATTTTTTAATGACGTTCTGATGTATTATTTGTAATATCTGATATGCATATGTATGGTTGATCCTTACAATTCAGGAGTACCAAGGTGAGGACAAGGAAGAGTTAAAGGTCTTCCAGCAGTGTGTTGTACTATACGATGGACGGTTCAGCCAAGCAGACATTAGGAACCCTCATATGCAGTATGACTTGCTAGTGGCATAAGGTTATTGACGGATCTCTGAGTAAATGGCTTCCGTTCTTGTGCCTTGGT